>NC_056735.1:1743285658-1743529244 GCF_019279795.1 Protopterus annectens
TCTAATAATTTTCTGCTGTTCTTTGCATTCACAACTAAGATTAAGGTAACAGAGACTGGTCTGTCACTCTGAAAGCTTTCCTTGTGCCACCTTAAAAGGGAACAACCAGGAGATTATTTTCATAATAGTGGCTACTGCATGGTGTTAAACAAGTCTGGAGACCCCTTAAGGTAAGTAAAAGATTCAATTTGAGTGAAAATTATTTGTGACAACATTCTAAAGCAATGTGAGGCTGTAAACTTCAGAAAGCATTAAAAAAGAAATGTCAGATTCATAGCCGTTTCCTGTATGTTAGTAAATGGCAAATCACAGACAAGAATAGCAAACTATATTTAAGACTTTTTGCCCAGAAAAGCATTAAACATTTTTTGATAGTTAAATTAATAAATAGTGTTAGTAATACATTTAGTATGCTAAATAACACACATTACTCAAAAAAGTGCTTTTTGAAACACTGAAATAAATAAATCAGTAATCATGCTGTAAGAATGCCAGACAGTCTTAAAAATATGAAATAAAAAAGCAGGATAAGTAACTTATGAGTCACATAACTATTATATTTTTAAATTAGATGTTATGTACTCACCATAACGTTCCATCTGAGTAGGTATCTTCATTTGTCTGCAACCTTTGGGATACGGATCCGATCTCGGATCCGAGCCGGCAACTTTTACCACAGCATAGATCCGAGCTCCTAGCTCCTTAATTTACCCATAATCCCCTGCCAACCCTAACTGACCTCAGATCAAGTTTGCCCGATATAAGCAATATAAAGGTGCCCCGGAAGGGGCTAATCCAAGACAGATCCTAAAGGTCAGGGGGAAGGAGGGGGGGGTGGTTGCAGACAAATGAAGATACCTACTCTGATGGAACGTTATGGTGAGTACATAACTTCTAAATCTGAAGTAGGAACTTCATTTGTCAGCAACCTTTGGGACAGAGTCCCCAGCTACTTGAATCCTGGGTGGCCTTTATGGAAGAACATTCCGGAGCACTGCAGAGCCAAAGGACGCCCTACCTCTGGAGACTACATCCAGTTTGTAATGGCTGATAAAAGTATGAGATGAGGCCCAAGTCGCTGCGGAACAAATATCATCTAAGGGAACCCTAGATTTAAAAGTCGCCGAAGCAGCGACGGCCCTAGTAGAATGGGCTCGAACCCCTTGAGGTGCAGGCCTTCCCGAACTCTGGTATGCTAAAAGGATACAATTAGCTATCCACCGTGATAGAGTAACTTTAGAAATTGACTTGCCTAAACTTGTTTTGGCAAAGGAGACAAACAACTGGTCAGATTGCCTATGACCAGCAGTTCGATGAGTATAAAAACGTAATTGTCTGTGCACATCCAAGGAATGCAGTTTATATTCTCCTTTGTTCTGGTAATGGGGAAAGAACACGGGAAGATTAATGGATTGATTAATATTAGCTTCTGAAGACACCTTAGGCAGAAAAGACGGATTGATCCTGAGGTAAACTCTATCCGGGTGGAAGGACAAATAAGGCGGCTTAACACACAGAGCCTGAAGTTCAGAAACCCTTTTAGCTGAAGTAATGGCCACTAAGAAGGCTGTTTTCCAAGAGAGATAGTTAAGATCAACCGTGGCTGCCGGTTCGAAAGGGGGGCTAGTCAAGCCTTGGAGGACCAAGGACAAATCCCATGGGGGTACTACCTCCCTGACTGGAGGTCTGAGAAGGAAAGTACCCTTGAAGAACGCTTTACAAAGCTTAGCAGTCATCAGAGGGCCTGATTCATGCCCTACATGATAATGCGAAATCGCTGCCAGTTGTACCTTGACTGTAGAGCAGCTAGCCCCTTGATGAAAGAGGGTAGTTAAGAACACCAAAACCGACGTGAGAGGCACCGTGAAAGGGTCCAAGTGATGGTGCTCCGCCCAGATGGAGAAACGCTTCCACTTGCTTCGATAGACTCTTCTGGTGGAAGGTTTATGTGCTGCTACTAGGATGGCCTTGACTGGTGAGGAGATTCCGGGAGTCCTAATCAGGAGGGGAACTGGAGCAACCAAGCCGTCTGGAGACCCAGAAGGTGGGTAATGAGATCCGGGAGTGGATCTAGAATCCATGGTGGATGAATTAGGTGAGACCACAGGTACGGGAACCATGTTTGATGAGGCCAGAATTGGTCAATGACTATCATTTTGCTCCCCAGCCGACTGGCTTTCTGTAGGAGTTTCAGCATCATGGGCAACGGGGGATAAGCATAAAGGAGACCGGGAGGCCAAGCATGTACTAGAGAGTCTCTCGGGGACTCCCCCTGAGGGGGAATTAGAGCGAAGTAACTGTTGCATTTGGTATTTGAAGGAGAGGCAAAAAAGATCGCAACAGGGTTGCCCCCATAGAGCAAATATTTGTTTCGCTATTAGGGGATTGAGAGACCATTCGTATGGAGTCAGAATCGAATGACTGAGCCTGTCTGCTAGAATGTTGGACCATCCCGGAATGTGCGTTGCAATAAAAAAGCGGTTGGTGGAAATCGCCCATTCCCTCACTCTCATGGCTTCGCAACAAAGGGGATAAGACCTGGTTCCCCCCTGTTTGTTGATGTACCAGACAACTGACATGTTGTCCGTCTACTGCAATTGTCCCAATCGGTAGAAGGTTGTGAAGTGCCTGCAACGTCAAAAGCACCGCCCTCATCTCTAGGACATTGATATGCAAGGAGGTCTCTGTGTCGTTCCATGTGCCATGGACCGTTCTGCCTGAATAGTGCCTCCCCCCCACCCCAGGCGAGAGGCGTCCGTGGTCACTGTGGCGACGGGGGAAGGCATCGAAAATGGTTGTCCCATGTGGAGACTCGGGGACCGGAGCCACCACATGAGCGACGTTCTGCAAGCCCTGCTTAGGGGAATAGGATGAGACAGGGAGTTGCGAGACAGGGACCATTGTACTTGGAGGGTCCACTGCAGAACCCTCACATTTAGGCGGGCTAGGGGTAGTAGAGGAATAGCTGCCGCCATGGACCCTAGAGCCCTCAGGATCAATTCCACAGGTGGAGCGGAAAGAATGAGAATGGCCTTGACATGCAACCTCAGGTTTTGAAGCCGATCGGAGGTTAAGAAGGCAAGCATTACCCTGGAGTTTAATCTGGCCCCCTATGAAATCTATCACCTGTAAGGGGACTAGAGATGATTTGGTCATGTTGATAGTTAACCCTAGACATGGAGCAAGGTCGAGGAAGTAATCCCTGCCTGAACAGAGTAGATGCCTTGTTGGGGCGATGAGGAGCCAGTCGTCCAGGTACGGAAAGACCTGAATTTCCTGAAGCCTCACGTGGGCCGCTATGACCACTAAGACTTTGGTGAACACCCTGGGGGCTGAGGTGAGACCGAAAGGAAGGGCCCTGAACTGAAAATGACTGGCTCCCAGCCAGAAGCGGAGGAACCTCCTGGAGCGTCTGTCCACTAGGATGTGGTAGTACGCATCCTTGAGGTCTATTGAGCACATCCAATCGTTCTCCCGTAATAGGGGGAGAATAGATTGTAAGGTGACCATTCGGAACTTTTCTTTGGGTACTGCCAAGTTCAGGAGAGAAAGATCGAGGATGGGTCTCAAGTCCCCCGTCTTTTTTGGCACCAGAAAGAACCTGGAGTAAAACCCCGATCCGAACTGATCTGGGGGGACGGGTTGGATGGCTCTTTAGTAAAAGCTGCTGAATTTCTGTAGCAGCTGCCTCCCTCTGATTGGGTGGTACATCGGGGAGGCTTCTGATTTTGGGGGTTACAATAAAGGGAATTTGGTAACTTCTGGATATGATGCGAAGCACCCAGCGATCTGTTGTTATGGACTCCCACATTGCTAGGTGCTTCGAAAGACGCCCCCGACTGCCTCCAGAGTGGAGCAGCCGGGCAACCCCTCAGGGGTTCTGCATGGGCCTCTCAGAGAAGGGTTCTCTGGACCCAAAGTTTCTGGGACCCCCTCTGCCTCTTGGGCGGCGTCCTCCCTGTCATCCTCTGCCACAAGAGGACTGGTTGTCCGGAGCAGACTGGGACTGATGCGATTTTCGGAACCACATCTTCTTCTGACCCTTTTGGTTCTTAGAAAAGGACCTCTGGGGAGCAGAGAAGCGGACTCCGACGGCAGACGTCGTCTTCCCGTCTTTCTTGCTCTGGACTAAGGTGTCGCGAACGGCTTTGCCAAAAAGTGCAGAACCATCAAAGGGGGCATTCGCGAATGACGACTTAAAGGGTTCCGAGAAGTCACAGTGTCGGAGCCAGGCCTGACGTCAGATTACCAGGCCGGCTCCGCCGGCTCTAGCGGCTCTTTCAGTGGCGTGTGACAAGAGCCTCATAGTGGTATTAGAAACTGAGCACAGAGTAGACATTCGGGAGGAGTACAGCTGCTTGTCTCCTTCCGACATGGACTCTGGGGGGGATGCAGCGTATTCTTTTATTAGATCCCGCTGCATCCGGATGACGTGTGCCATATAGTTCAGCGCTCTCATGGAGAAGGTTGCTGAAATAAAGACCCGCTTCTCCAGGCGGTCCATCGCTCGAGAGTCCTTACTCGGAGAGTGGACCGCAGAGCTCTCCTGAGCCAGCTCTCTCTTGGTGGCCGCCGCCACCAACATGGCATCCACAGGGGGACCTCTGCTCCAGTGGGTTCTCTCAGCAGGGGGACTCAGGATCCTGTCTGGGCGCTTGGGGATAGGCTCCACAGTGTCCGGCTCCTTCCAAGCCCTGGTGGCAATAAGGTCCACCAGGGGATCGGGGGGAGGGGACACCCAAGAGGTAGATGGCCCTGCTTCGAACGCCTCTAGGAATACGGACTCATCGGAGGAAGCCTTAGGGGCAGACCACCCCCCCTAATCCTGAGCATTTCCATGATGTCTCCAAAGGAGACATCCTCGGGGGGTGACCTTGGGGAGCCTTCCCCTTCATCTAAGTCCGTATCTTCGGTAAGGGACTCAGGGGAGTCCATGTGCCTCCTCTTACACTTGGCTTTGTGAGGTACCTCTTCGGGGGGGCTGTCCGAGGAAGACTCACCAGCAATATCACGTTCCGCAGGAACACCCAGAGACGTCGAAGCAGGCTGTCCCACAGGCCGGGTGATGGGAGCCCGGACCAGCTGAGAGGGAGTGCAGGGAGAAGCTGAAGCCAGGATCGGGGGTCCGGATACACTCAGCAGTGCCCTTTCCACCACCATGAAAGCTGAGGGGGAGCTACTCTCAATAGGCTCCGCGAGTCGGCTCCCACTCAGATCCGAGGCAGGGACCGGATCCGGGGCCGAGACCCTCGGATCCGAAGGACCCGTGTGCTCCGACCGGGACGGAGCTGAAGTCACACAAAGTCCCTCGGATCTGAAGCTCCGCCCACGGCTCCGAGAGGTCGGATCCGACAAACTCGTGGGACCAGTCGGAGCCGAAGTAACTAGTACTGTCGGCTCCGACATACCCCCGGATCCGACGCGGCCCGGCTCCGAGTGCTCCGAACCCAGGAAGCGGGATGGAGAAGGAGTGATTGGGGCAAAAAAAAGGGGTCGAGCTCCCCCCCGGAGGGGGGGGGAGGCAAGAGCACTCCCATCTGCAGCTGGGCCTGGATGAACCTCCTCATCATCCGGTCCATGTCTGCATCTGACATGCTAAAAGTAGACCTCGAAGAGGCCACCGAGGCAGACCTAGAGTGACGCCTCTATGACCTCGACGGGGACCGGGTTGCCTCCTCCCCAGGTCCCGGTGAAAAACAAGGGGACCGGAGCCGAGGAGGAGGCGATCCAGAAACCCTGGAAGGAGAAGCCCGCTTGGCAGGCCCGAGGAAGAGTCCTCTGCCCGCCGCTTATGGTGCTTCTCCTTCTTTTTGGTTTTTCCGGCCTCCCTATCCCCCGGGGCCAAAACAGGAGGTTGAGTCCCGACCGGAGGGAGGGAGGCAGGGGTGGTCGCTACCAAGGACTGGGTAGTGGCCACCAAAGAACCGGAGGTCGGAGCCGAGTCCGGGGGCAAAAGGCCCACCAGAACCAGCTTCGATCTCCGGTCCTTAAGTGCCCTGGGGTTGAACGCTGCACAAATCGTGCATCCCGAAGAGAGGTGTTCAACCCCATGGCACCTAAACGCACCGAGTGTGGCCATCTGAAAAGATGGCTTTAGGGGCCTCCGACATGTCTAACGTAAACCACACTCACTAGGCCCCTAACACACCACAAACACACACTACGGAACAGCGAGGGTAGGGAGGAAAAATTTTTTAACAAAAATTAGATATATAAGAGGGAACCTACACAAACTCACTCAATCACACAAGAAAAAATAAAATTTCTTAGCTTTTTTACACAAAAAATCTTCCAAATGCCAGGAGCTCAAAATCCAGCTTGTTGTCTTGAAGCGCGGCAAACTAGATCTGAGGTCAGTTATTGTTGGCAGGGGATTATGGGTAAAGGGAGGAGCTAGGAGCTCGGATCTATGCTGTGGTAAAAGTTGCCGGCTCGGATCCGAGATCGGATCTGTATCCCAAAGGTTGCTGACAAATGAAGTTCCTACTTCAGATCTACTGTTATAGCTTGTAACAGCATATTCACTCTCTCTAAATGTTAAAAACAGTTACTGACTGTAGTGCGAGAGTTTGCATGAAGTGTAGCTGCATAACACCTGTGAAAAATTTTAAGATAAAAAAAGTTTTACCTATCAGTAGAAGCTGAGAGATTTACTACTAGATGTGGATGATGTGCCAGTTTTTGTCTTTTTCTGAGTCCAAGAGGTTTTCTCAGATCTCTTTAGTGAAGGCTTCCATGTCCTCAGGGATAGTGATTATGTTGTTTTTGATGCAAGCAGATGCCTCTTCAAGACTATTAAATGTTCTTGTTCCATTAGACAGATGCATTTTTATTCTTGCAGGACACAAGATTTGCATTTTGATATTATTTTGGTTTAGTTAACATTTTTCCTCATTTCTAGTATTGTTGCAGAATAATAATTGCCAAATCTAATAAAGCTTTGGTTATATTTTAATGGAGCTTTCTGCCAAGCTGTTTTTAGCATAAGGTCTTTATCAATATGAGAGAGGAATTTTATAATAGACCTTGGTGCTGTAGAATAGGAAGCTGAAGCTGGCTTGCCTAGTGCTCTACGGGCTCTTTCAATTCCATATGAAAGCCCTTCTTGTAAGTCCAGTATTTCAGGAGTCCAGGAGTTCAAAAAGGTAATAATGTTGTTTCCTTCTGTTTTCTCTGGGAGACTGAAAATTCTTATACTGCACCTTCTTTCTGGGTTTTCGAGATCATCAAGTTTATTTATTAACCAGGTGTTTTGTTTATGTAGAAGTCAGTATGTTGCTCATCATCTTTAACCTCCCATCCATATCAGAGATCTTACTCTGGTGCTGCTGTAAGAGTTCCTTGAAAACGTCTGCCTGTTTCTAGTTGTTCTCTTGAAGATTTTCTAGATTTTGCTGGAAGTTATCTATTTTCATAAATAATGTTTGTAAAGCTGAAGTTAACATTTGCATCTCCTTCTTCAATGCTGAATCCATTTGAGAGTAGTTAGTGCTGCTCATTTTGTTTTTAATATGTTTAAGGTAATTTGACAGGAATTACTTAAAATAATTTTCCAAAGTTGTTACACGTGAAGTACAAAGTATTGCTGACAAGATTTGGTAAAGTTTAGTTGATACTGTCGACTGAATTCCTGTCAGACTACATAATTTTACAGAGTTCTGAAATTAAGCTGCCTTCAGTTGGCCATCTTGGCTCTGCCCTCTCCTCTGATTGATTCTTATAGTTATCATGCAATATCTTATATGCTCTATTAATTATTCCCTTCTTAATGGCAACTTCTGTTCTACATTCTACTAAAAACTCTACCAGTACAGGTCGTTCATTTAGGACCCCCTATTTCTTTCTCTCTGCCTATACTTCAATATCAATTCCTGATAGGGAAGGCAATCTCTAACCTGCAGTCCAAATAAATTCTTGGTGTCATCCCATTCTATCATCTTTCCCTCTCTAGTTATTTGCTCGCAATACCTTGGTTCCTTTGCCATTTTTCTCCAATAAATTCCAGCCCCCTCTTACCTATTTTTTTACATCCCTAATTGCAGTCATCCCTATCGACAGAAACTTTCTCCAAACCTGTGTTGGCTTGGTTCATAGGTTGGTACTAGGCTATCAGCCCTAGGGCCTATACAAGCCTAGCCATAACAATTCCCTGGTTATTTCTTCCCACATTATTTACTTTCCTGGACCCCTGTCTGGCAGGGCGACTGACGTGATCCCTGGGGTGAATTTCCTTTCTCCCATCCAAACGTCAAGGTTCCTCTTGAAGAGGTCCAAAGAGGCACTCTGCTTGACATGTATGGGCAATCTATTCCAGAGTCTGGGGAGTCTCTGGGTCAGGAACCTATCCCTCCAGCATGTTTTGTTTATTGTGATGACAAGGTTTAGATCCCTGGAGCGTGTAGCTCTGAGGGATTGGGATTTCTTTAGGTGTAGCATGTCCAACAGCTCTGGGTTTGACATGGCCTTGTATGTTAAGCAGAGATCGCCTCTGAGTAGACGATATGCGACATAAGGCGGTCAGCGTAGGGCATCTGCTTTAGGCCTGTGATTCTTTTAGTGAGGTATTTCTGAGGCCTTTCCAGTTGTTGCAGATGTCTTGAGAGGTACATACCAAATGGGGCGTTGTATTCTATAATGGGTCTAATGAGGGATGAGTACAGTGGGACAATGACCTCCTTTTTTCTGGATGAAAAGCCCTTCGTGATGAGGTGTGCCACATAAAAGGATTTCCTGACTGTTGTGGTGATGTGGTTATCAAAGGTGAGACCACTGTCCACCTGTGTCCCTAAGTCTCTTATCACACTTTCTGTGTTTAGTGTACTGCCACCTATATGGTAATTCATGGATACATGTTTTTTTTCCCAAAGGGGATAACAATACATTTCTTGGCATTGAGCTTGAGCCCATGGCTCTGGCACCAAGCATCTGTTTCTGTAAGGCCCTTTTGTAGAGTATCCACATCATTTGGGGATTCAATAATGGCTCCCAGTTTGCAGTCATCTGCAAACTTTGTTAGCCAGAGTCCCTTAGTGTTGACCTGTACTTCAGAGAAGTAGATGCCAAACAAGAGCGGCCCCAGGACTGAACCCTGAGGTACTCCACTTGTCACTTGTCTGGAGCTGGATTTGGAGTCGGCTACTTTTACAGTGTGGGTTCTATCAGTAAGCCATTTAGCAACCCATTGGGTGACACAGAATACTTTCTGCTACTTAATGGATATAATATTCTGTATGATTATTGTTGCACTTCTTAAAGGCCTGCATCCAAAATCCCAGTCTCTCCTCATTTCTTGAGCCACCCGCCCCCTCCGTTTCATCATCATCCCTTTTCACTTTGAAATATAGTTTTCTGCTTGTGCTATGTATAGAAGTGTTAACTATGTAGCTCTGAAATACCCCTTCGAATTGGGTAAACCCAATCCCCACTGTTCTACTGGAAGAATCAGCTTATCCCATTTGACTCTTGTCATATTCCCTTCTTTATTAATTTCTATCTACAACTTCTCCGGTTGATAAAGATATGCCTGAACTGGACATAAGACTAAAGGGATTAAAAAACTTTTAACTGCTTGTATCTTATTATCCATACTATAACAAAGCTTCCATTTTCTCAGTTTTTGTATTAGCTTTTGCTTAGTCTCTTCCCACATATCCTTAGCTGCCACACTAGAATAATTTTTAATCCATACACCTAAATACTTTATTTTATTATGTCCCCATAAATATGGATATTCCTGAACAAATGTGCATGTGGGTACATAATTTACTGCTATTGCCTTTGTTTTCATTTATTAATTTTGTATCCCGAAAAGATATGAAACCATCTGAAAAAAATGTTCCACAACACTATTGTCTCTTTCTGGTTTTGTCAGGTATAAAAATAATATCAACTTCAAATACAGCCAGCTTTTCTTGACTATCATGCCAATTACATCCTTGAATTTCTGAGTCCCTTATTTTCTTTGCCAATGGTTCTAAATATAATGCAAATAATAAAGGGGAAAGAGGACACCCCAGTCTGGTTCCACTGCTCAAGCAAAAAATTATTATCAGACAGGACCCCATCCACTTTAATTTTTGCCTAAACCCCTCATCTAGCCTCCTAATCAGCCTTATAATTTTTTCAGGAAATGCAAATGCTTCCATTGCCCTGCTCATAAAGTCCCAGCTACTCTGTCAAATGCTTTCTCTGCATCAAAACCAACAACAATGGTGTTTTCTTATATTCTGCTTCCCTCTGGATCATCAATGTTCTGTTAATGTCACGTTTGCCTCCTCTCCACAAAACCACATTGATCCATATCTATTAGTTTTGGCATTACATCTGCCATTCTTTTAGCCATTATAGACATGCACACTTTATAAACATAGTTTAATAATGAAATGGCCCTCTATGAAGCTGGATCTGATGAATCTTTGCCCGCTTTATGTATTACAGCTACCACTGCTTTCTTCCAGGATGTTGGTGCTTCTCTTCTTAAAATACTATTAAAAAAACTCTCCAGGTCTTTATCAAAGTTTTTCCTCCTAGCTTTCAAACTTTCACAGGAATACCATCTGATCCTGGAGACATTCCTGTAGGTTGGTTACACATCACAATTTTAATCTCATCTCCTCCTATCCTAACCATAATTGGGCCTCATCTACTTCTAACTGTGGCATACTTAATTCTTCCATAAACATTGTCATTTGCATCTTGTCTTGATTTCCATGTTTATCTGCTTTATAGAAACTCTTATAGAATTTCCGAAATATTTCTAATACCTCTACTGGATCTTTTTACCTTCCCTGATATAGGCTTCCTAAGTTTGGCGACAGCCCTTTCTACTTTCTGCTGCCCAAGTCTTTGTGCTAAAAGTTTTTGTGCTCTAGTGTTATCAAAAAACAGTTGTTTGTACAGCAACCTTTCTAAACTTGTACTCATTATCGAAGTAATCCCTTATTTTCTGTCTAGAATTCTGAAGTTGATCCTTTTTTTGTTCAGTGAGATTCCCCCTATTCTGCAATACTTTAACTAGAGTTAGAGGGACTGATTATTATTTCTTAACCATGGCTCACTTTCTTTTATTTCAACCCTATTTTTAAACTCCACTTTAGTTTTATCCCACTCCCTACCTATATTTTCAGAAGAAATTTCTATCCTCTTTAAAAGCTCCTGAATAATCTCCACTACCCATTCCTTAAATTCCTCTCTTTTCAAAACTCTAACAACTTTTGGCATAAAAGAAGGATTAGTAAGCAAGGAAACCCTGTTCTTATGAAACACCAAAAAAGGAGGACAAGCCGAAAGGGCTTGAAGCTCAGACACCCGTCTGGCAGACGTATGGGCCAACAAAAGAACAGTCTTCCAAGAGCAATATTGCAAGGAAGCTGAAGCAGCAGGCTCAAAAGGAGCTTGAGTCAAACTTCACCAAAAAACTAAGATCCCATGAAGGTGGAACAGGTTTCCTGGGAGGCTACAATTAAGGATGCCTTTACAGAATTGTTTAGTTTCAAATCTAGAAGCTACAGGAGGAGATAAAGGCAGCCATGCAGTGATAGCTGTTAAGTGGGCATTAACAGACTAATAGGGCAAACACTGAGCAATTCACACAAATAAATTAAGAATCAAAGGAATATCCACAGTAAGTGGATCCAGGTTACATAAGAGAGACAAAACAGAAAACCTCTTCCGTTTGGATAAGTAGGATTTCCTCCAATTTTGTGGTCCATGGTACTTTGGTTTCTGTTCCGAATGCTGTTTTGAATGCTTTACCCGCTCCTAATCATGCTGCTGGAGTTGCTGGTGTCTCTGGAACTGCCCAACTTTTGAATAATGGTGAGTCTACATCCTTTAATTTTGCATCAAAGTTTATGGAGGACAGAATGCAGAGACATAATAATCCCTTTGGTGGTATTGGCGAGAATCCAAATGTTTCCTTTCCACAAGAAGTACAGGATAATATTGACAGTTTTGAGAAATTAATTTTCCGTGAAACACGCTGTCATTTCAATCTCCTGGGTCTAGTGAGGTATATGGAACTGAATATCACCCCCCGAGGATTGAGAGCCTTTAAGAGCCCAGCTACTCCATTTGACTCAGCGGACACCACTGATGTAGCATTTAAGGATCGTTGGTTAGCTGCAGCACATACTTGTACCATGGAGTGGGTAAGCATTCTGGTGGAACGGGAGCAGTTATTACACACTAAATTGAAAAATAATTTAAATGTGATGCACACACAACTTTTGAATCAAGTGGGTAATTCTAAAGTTAATAACATCTTTAACAGTTTGAAAGAAAAGTTGAACAAGTTTGAAAATGAGCAGGTCCACCTTAAGTTACATAAAATTAAACGCGATGTACGTGATTACGGAAATGGGCGTGCTTTTTTGTGGAGAAATAAACAGAATACTTGCTCTGGACAATATGAGAAAACTGCAGGTAATAATAAAAAACAACTATCTGTATCTTTTGCTTCTTCGGATGGGTAGGTTACACTACAGACTAAGAGAATGATGTCCGTGATTTTTCCCCCATTGCCTGCAGCACAAGAACCTGAATACCACCAACAGCATTTTCACCATAATGAAGAAGGCACCAAAAAGGGAAACAAGAAGGGAATTGGTCTCAATCCTGCAGCAGGTGAAGGACAATTTAAACAGACTTACAAGCGAGGTAGATGAAACTGATTGTCATTGTTTGGGCTGTTCCTTTTCTAATATTGTTTCTAATGTTTCAGATGTTTCAACTGTTTCAAACGTTGTAAATTTATCAGGATGCATCTTAACTGATGAACAGGTCTCTGTTCTCCATCTTGGTTTAAAGTTTGTACCCACTGTAGTACCTAGGTTATATTTAATTAAACAGGATGTTTTTAAATTAATTAGGAAATTACATCTTCAATGTTTTTTTTAATGCACAAGGGGATAAACAGTTAAGAAATAATGATCTTGAATATAGTTTGGAAACTGATAGTGAAGGTGACCGTTTCTTTTCTTGTATATCTGATGATTTTGATGCCAATACTTCTCCAAATGCTTATTCTCTGTTAGATACTAGTGGAATTCACTTTCAAAGTAAATTTATACCCCCCTATGTTAATAGTACTGTTAAACATTTTTCAGAAATGCTCAATTTCTCTATACAGGAACTTTTTGAGGAGCATTGCCATACTTCTTGGCAATATAATATGACTAAAAATGAATGGCTTACTCTTAGCAACCTTGCAGGTAAAAGTGATTTGATTAAGCCTTCGGATAAAGGTAATAAAATAGTGGTGCTTCATTATACACAATATTATAATATGTGTATGCAACATTTAAATGATAATTTGACCTATGAAACGTGAGATTGCGACATATTTGAATGCTATGCAAGATTTTTCTGCATTGATTGAAAATGGAGTACGTCTGGGTTATTTTTCTAAAAAGGATTTTGATACAAAATTTAATTTTGACAATTGTAATTTGGCTACTTTTTATTGTCTCCTTAAGTTGCATAACAATAATGTTAACCCTCCAGGACGCCCCATTGTTTATGTGGTAAATTATTTTTTGCACAATATAGGAATTTTGATACATAGTTATTTGTTACTGAAAAAATGCCAGCACATTTTTGCCTTGCACTTGGATCCTACTTGCAGGGCTTTTCTCCTTTTACATAGTTATTTGTTACCTTATGTTGAAAGACTTGATTCTTAAATTAAAGATTCATTCGATTTTATTGACAAAATTTCAGATGTACATTGGACCCAGAATATGTTTTGGATTACTATGGATGTAAGTAGTCTATATACCAATATTAGACATACTGATGGAATACGAGCCTTGTAATATTTTTTAGATGATGGTCCGTGTTCTCATTACATTATTGATTTAACTCATTTTTGTTTGCTTCATAATTATTTTAGTTTTGATGAAGTTATTTATCATCACTTAAGAGGTACAGCCATGGGGGCACCATTTGCCCCTATGTATGTGAATCTCTTTATGGCTAGGTTTGAGTTGGACTATATATATAGAAATGTATTTGTACAACGTTTTATTTTATTTATTTAATTTTATTTTAGATACATTGATGATTTGATTTTTGTTTGTGATGGGGGATTAAATGAGGTATCAACATTTTTTTCAGAATTAAATGAGAATGCTTATAATATTAAATTTGACGGTTTACAATGTGGCACAGATGTTAATTTTTTGGACATTCATCTATCTGGAATGAAGGATGGCTCTATTGCAACTACAGTCCATTGAAAATTTGAGGATGGCAACCAGTACTTATTTGGTACTAGTTGCCATCAGACTTGTACTATACAATCTTTACCTTATGGAGAGATGATTAGATTGTCTAGGATCTGTAATAATAAAATGGATTTACAAAAACAAATTAGTCAAACACTATCTATGTTTTTTACAGAGAGGATATAGTGATAATTTGATTTATGGGTCTATTGATAAACTAATACAGTATAAATTTGAACAAACATGACACTAATAGAAAAAGATTTACAAATGTTAGTAATATTAATTCTTTGGTTGAAAAAGATAAATTTTTTTTTGCGACTACTTATAATACTTTAAGTATTAGGATCTGGGAACTAATAAAACACTATTGGAAATTCTTACATAGAGATGAATTATTACATAGATTTGTTTCTGATTTACCCTATGTGGCTTATTAGAGAGGACAGAATTTGGGGGACAAATTGGTTAAAGCTTATTATATTGCACCAGTAGCTAGTCCCTCTACCTCATTAGTATCTTTGGGTACTATACCATGTAAAACTGCAATATATGTTCCCTTATTAAACTGAGTTTTCCTAGGATCAATGGAAAAACATTTAAACCACATAATTACTTTACATGTGATACAGTGGGTGTAATTTATTGCCTGAAATGTCCCTGCAACCTTTTCTATACTGGGGAAACCAAAAGGAAATGTAGAATTAGGTTGCAGGAACATATTAGAGATATAAAGAAGGGGAGACTAGAAAGTCCTATAGCATCTCATTTTGGGGAAAAACATAATAATCATGCTAACATATTATAAGCTACTATTCTGGAAGAAGTGTTTATCAGGAAAGGGGATGAATGATTAACTAAAAATATTTTACTGTATAAGGAAACTATATTTATACTGAAATTTGATTCACTGACACCAAAAGGTTTGAACAGAGAAATTAATTGAAGTTTGCTTTAAAATTTTAAAATGTAAGTTTAATTGATTGATTACTTAATTAAATGACTGTTGGTGATGTATAAATAGGGGAATGTGTTTTTTGGTAAATTTCTACTCTTTGAAGGCTGTAATGGCCGAGGCGCTAAGACAAGATAAGCAATAAATTTTATTGTGGAACTGAATCCATTGTCGTTTTTGGAATAATCTGCTGGTTTTGCTGTTCTACTGTTTTCCTGTTGGTTCTAATCCCTTATTTTCTGTCTAGAATTCGGAAGTTGATCCTTTTTTTGTTCAGTGAGATTCCCCGTATTCTGCAATACTTTAACTAGAATTAGAGGGACTGATTATTATTTCTTAACCACGGCTCGCTTTCATTTCAACCCTATTTTTAAACTCCACTTTAGTTTTATCCCACTCCCTACCTATATTTTCAGAAGAAATTTCTATCCTCTTTAAAACCTCCTGAATAATCTCCACTACCCATTCCTTAAATTCCTCTCTTTTCAAAACTCTTAACAACTTCTGGCATAAAAGAAGAATTAGTAAGCAAGGAAACCCTGTTCTTACGAAACACCAAAAAAGGAGGACAAGCCGAAAGGGCATGAAGCTCAGACACCCATCTGGCAGACGTATGGGCCAATAAAAGAACAGTCTTCCAAGAGCAATATTGCAAGGAAGCTGAAGCAGCAGGCTCAAAAGGAGCTTGAGTCAAACTTCTCCAAAAAAAAAACTAAGATCCCATGAAGGTGGAACAGGCTTCCTGGGAGGCCTAAAATTAAGGATGCTTTTACGGAATTGTTTAGCTTCAAATCTAGAAGCTACAGCAGGAGATAAAGGCAGCCAAGCAGTGATAAGTGTTAAGTGGACATTAACAGACTAATAGGCCAAACTAGCACTGAGCAATTCACACAAATAAATTAAGAATCAAAGGAACATCCACAGTAAGTGGATCCAGGTTACATAACAGAGACAAAACAGAAAACCTCTTCTGTTTAGACAAGTAGGATTTCCTAGTATTGGGATTCCTGGCCTCCTCTTTTCTGCAGCAGTTTCTTCCTTCTGTTGTATAGTTTGTTTATAGCAGGGCACTACCAGATTGGGCTCCTTTTTTGGAGGAGACATGGTTCTGTTTGGAATGGCATGATTCATGTACGAGTGGATGTGCTCGTACAGTGCCTTTGTGTAGGATTCAGCAGTCGAACTTTCAGCTCCCGTCTGCATGGGTGTCATGAAGTTTGCCACTTCTGACTTGAGTAGCATGAAGTTGGGGGGGTGGGGTTGGGATGTGGATGTCAAGGGTGATTAGCTTATGATCAGACCTGACCAAAAAGGGGGTGACCACTGGTGTGGAGCATCGATCTCCCATGTTGGCAATGACCAGGTCTAGGATATTTGAGCCCATGGTGGGACTATGGATTAGTTGATCCAGGGCATTGGAATTTATGAATTACAAGAACCGTTGGGCAAAGGTCTTGATACTTGAGTAGTTTTCCCAATTAATGGCAGGGTAGTTGAAATCACCCAGTATTAGGGTGTTTGGTTGTATCTTAATATTTTCCAGTATGTTTAGAAAGGTGTAGTGAGAATCTTGGGGCATGGTGGGGGATCTATAGCAAGCTACAATTTGTACTGCAGTCTTACCTAGTGTTAACTGCACCTGTAGAATTTCAGATGCATTGTATTGGGCAACTACCATGGAGGTGTGAATATCCTTGGTGAATATGGACACTCCTTCTGCCTTTAGTGCTTTGGTCCTGGTTTGGTGGCCGAAAAGTGTGGTAAGAGTTGTAGCCTGGTATTGCAGGGGTACTCTCTAGAGCCCTGAACAAGGTCTCAGTTACTGCACAGATATCGATGTTCTCCATTTTTAGGAGTGCCTCGAGAGAGTGCATTTTGAGGTTTAGACTTCTAGTATAGAGTAGCATTGCCTTCATATTTTGCATGCTTATATCTATTATGGTGGTGGTTTTGTCCTTTAAGCCTTGTCTAAAAAAGGCACTATAGGGGTGGCAAAAGCCTTAGCTAGTAAGCTGATTCCCAGGGGTGACAGGTGCAGACCATGTCTGGCAAAGCATCGTGGTTTGTCGATCATGTCGCCCCAGGCAGACAGATACTGGATCCCCTTTGAATGACACCAGAAACTTAGCCAATTGTTGAAGTCAATCATTTTGTCCTTATACTGTGGTATCATTCTGGGCGAAGGCAGGATGCTTCTCAGGGCTAGGGTCATACCTGTCTGGCCCACATGATCCGAGAGCTCTTCCATGTCTCTTTTCATGTAGTCCAGGGAGGTACATCTCAAGTCATTCACTCCAACATGGACAATGAGAGAGTCGTATTTGTACTTGTTGTGGAGTGACTTGAGTGCATGCATTATGTGGCGGATCCTGGCACCCAACAGGCAGCTGATAGTAATTTTCTCCTTGTTCAGCTTGGTGAGTGGGACATCAGTATGCCTGACTAGAGAGTCACCTATGACTAAAGTGTTGGGTACGTTGTATTGCCTTAGGGGCTGTTGTTTGGTGACACACTGGTGTTTTGAGCTATGTGTCACTTTGGTTGTGATTGGTGTTTGTTTGCATTTCAGCTTCGGAGGTTCTTGTTGCTTGGGCAGGTTAATGTTAAGCGCCTCCGCATATGTGGGTTTAGTGTTACTATGTGTGGATGTTGGTGCAGTGAGTTTTGAAGGCTATGTGTTTCTTGAGGTGTAGTGCAGATGTTAACCTTCCCTCTTGTCTGTCTAGCACAATCTTGGCTGGAGAGAGCTTTGCTTCCAGTTTGGCTATGTATAGGCTTACCATACGTCCGGTTTTCCCCGGACATGTCCTCTTTTTGAGCTCCTGTCCGGGCGGTTTTTTAAATTCCCGAGATTTGTCCGGGTTTTACAATCCCGAGGCAGAATTCAAATCGTAGAAGAGAGACTGTATTGGGAGAAGTGCAGGACTGAGTATGTGTTAGGGAG
Organism: Protopterus annectens; assembly: GCF_019279795.1. Classification (NCBI taxonomy): domain Eukaryota; kingdom Metazoa; phylum Chordata; order Ceratodontiformes; family Protopteridae; genus Protopterus; species Protopterus annectens. The sequence goes on from NC_056735.1 coordinate 1,743,303,783, forward strand.
GAGGCGAGGGAGGACTGACCCACGACCCAGCCACAGCGCACAGCCGATCCATCATTACAGTGAGTACTGTGAGTCGGAGTCTCCTTTTGCTTTAGACACTTTTGCTACGCTACTCAAATTAATTCTGGTGGTATGTTTTTTTTTTTTTTTTTGTGAGTTATTGATGGTGTGTGTGTGTGTTAGAAAGCTGCCTATTTTCAATTTCTGGCCTACACTAGGCCAGAAATTGAAACAGCTTCTAACTACACACAATAGATTCTGTCATGACTCATGACAGAATCTATTCCGAGTCTCCGTTTGGTTTATACTCAAATTAATTCTGGTATGTTTTTTTTTTTTTTTTTGTGAGTTATTGACTAACCCATCAACAAAAAGTAAATAAATACCAACCACCATTTATGTGCAAGCAGGCCTGTTGTTCTCTAGTAGCTTTTGTTATTATTGTATTTATCCATTTGTTGTGTGGATTAGACAACTAGGCAGATGTACTTCTTTTTCGGGGGTCACTCAGGCACACTGTGAACTGCACTCCACTTTACAACCTGTACTGCACATCAACCACCATTTATGTGCAAGCAGGCCTGTTGTTCTCTAGTAGCTTTTGTTATTATTGTATTTATCCATTTGTTGTGTGGATTAGACCACTAGGCAGATGTACTTCTTTTTCGGGGGTCACTCAGGCACACTGTCTGCATAAGTGGCGAGTTCCAAGTCACAGAATTTGCAAGCATTAGTTTATGTAGGCAAACTCAAGACTAAGTAATGAAGGTTGTTAGCAGCTTATAAACTTAACTGTCTGTGTTATCCTTCTAGTACAGTAAATCAGATGTAAAGATCAAAGACATATTGTCGACAAAGGTCCACAAAGTCAAAGGTATGATTTTCCAAGTAGAAATGTATGGCTTTGAGAATTATAGTATAAGTACAGCTGTACACCAGAAAATTGAAAGTTTTGACCTGTGTGTTGAAGAAAACTTTTGATAATTCCTTGGGGTACAGGAAGGTCAACTCAGTCAGTATTTAAGGAAGTGAATCCAGACTGTTCGGTGGAAGGCCTGATAGTACTAGTTGCTAACAAATAGTGCAACAAAACTAGCCTAAAATTGTGGGTTCTGAAAGTCTGAAAGATGTATTGTATTTCAGTCTTGCAAAGAGTGAATTGCAGAACCTAGTGTTTCACAATTAAAGCATTTTTGCAGGAGAGGGGTTGCTCTTTGCACCCCCAATGTAGGGGTTTTCCCTCCACACCCCTGATACTTATACAGTGTCTTTGAGTATGGTTGGACCTGTTCATCTTCTCTGGGGCTGACCATGAGTTGTCTGCTACACCATTTAAGGTCAGTGGAATGCATTTTTTATCTTGAACAGCCATTTTTTTTTGTCTATGAGTGCTCAGGATAAGAGGACTGAGTAGATCAGATCCATGGGCTGTGATCGGTCAGAGTGACACATGTTAGCTCACAGAGTGTGTGTGGGGAGTCTACTACATAAGAATTTGATTGAGCAGTACAGTGCTTGCTGTAAGGGAATAGTTATGTCACAGTACTTTTTATTTTGTTTTGATTATTGCTTCATTGATTTTTAGTTTACTGTGCTGCAGTAAATGGTCAGTAGTGGATGAGTGTATTCTCCAGTATTTTCTTGATTAATGTGTTCTTGTTTTAACATACAAGACTGTGACCTGTATGGACTTGCTGTTCCTTCTCTAGATCCAGTTGCATATCTTTGGGAGTGCTGCCTTCTGACTGCTGTTTGAATATAATTCTTTACTAAAGCTAGTTTTTGAAGTACTTCGTTGAAAATCTTGTTTTCTTCCTTTATGAAACAGTTCTGATCTTTTGTATTAAATACATTCCTTTCTGAACATTTTTGAAATGTTGGCAAGGTATGTTGTTATGGAATTTAGTCAGTCATTTATCCTGGTTCCTAAGACCTAACATGCAATTCATTTAGATGAAATGAGGTAAAACAAATCAGAATGAAGGTTCAATTAGGCAGAACTGTGGTAATTGTTCTGCTGTTCTCATTCTTTATGAGATGAAAATTCCCAGAAATTCCTGCCAGAACAGGCCATGAGGAAGTTGGCTAGTAGCAGTTATTGGTTGCGAGCAGAAACTAGGACCACTGAGTCAGAGATGTGGTTAGGAACCTTAGAATGCAGTGTTGTGCTCCTTAGAATGCAGTCTTATGTGTCATTTAAGTGATGCACGTTTACATGTGGAGTACATTGTGCTGATGTAGTATCACAGTTTAGAAGGGCGTCCCTCAATGTTTAGATTACTGTAATGCTGTCATTTTTTACAGTAACTGTGTATAGTGCATCTGTTGTGGAACTTAATGATATATTTTGGTACACTGGTTTTCTTAGTAAAACATTCTGGAAGCTTTGTGTGTTTACACTGTGCATAACTGTGTGGCTTTTAATTTGTATATTTTTTTTATTTTTTTTTTTTAATCCATGGAAGGAAGATGCTAGTACAATGTCTGTGATGTCAATACACAAAAGTTATGCTTAGGTAGAATGAAGCTAGGATTTGAACCTAGGGACTGCTGCTATACTGCTGCTTACTTGAGCTGAAACAGGCAGCACACTGGTTACATACCTGATATACTGGTCATCTTGAGCACTGAGGAAGCTTGACCTGCTGCTCTGAAACAGATGCCCCATCTACATAAAACAAAGTTCATCTCTGTCCATATTCAAATGCAACTTGGATTTATGGATGGGAAACAGAAAATGTACCCAGGACTGCCCCTGTACTACTAATGGACAAAGCCAGTTCCTAAATGCTTTGTCCCATGCATGGGGCCCTTCAAATTATCAGTGGTATGATCTCATTTATTCTCATTAGAGGTAAATCTACTGCCAATCATTAGCGGACCAGAGTTCCGCTGTAACCGAAAAGCCGAAGACACAACAAGAGGTAATATATAATTATTGACCATGGGGTGGGTAAGGCCAATCTCTAACAAAATGGGACAGGGTAATCTGAGCACAAAAGGAAATTGCCTAGGCTTAAAATGTCCCACAAGGGCAGCTACCCTAATACTTGTATGAACCTTGCTTCTATTGCTCAGAAAATGGCATGCAGAGAATATTGTTTTACATAACTAGATAACGATAAGCCTTAGGTATTGAAATGCATATGACAGTATTTATTTGTAACAAAGGATAGGATTACAGTATTTTCAGAAGCTCATTACATTTGTTATACACGGTAAACTGCACAGAATGTCAACCTGTCACTTGTGGTACATAACTTGTGCAGTAATCCTTTAAGCTTGAGATTGTTTCTTGTTTGCTTTTCATTTTTTTTTTACTTTGATCATGTTTTTCCCATGAAAGTAGTTGTTGTCAGGCAGCAGGTCTTGTTTAGATAAGAAACTTTTTCCAGGTAGGATAACAGTGTAGCTATTTTTCATAATAAGTTAAAATGGTGGATTGACAGTTTTTGTTGGCATCTGATTATCGGATAATTTGATACAGCCGCAGTAGCCACACAAGTACATTGTTATTATAATTCTTGGTTATTTTTGTACCTGTCACTAATTTCGGAAGTAGTGTAGCATAGCACATTGTCTCAACTTCACAAAATTTCTTAGAATGTCCATTTTTTCTCATTTGTGGTTTGTTCCTCATAAAGTTTCTTATTTTCTGGCAAAACTTTGAGGATTGAAGTCCCTAAATAATGCTAGAGACTTGTTATATGCTTCATCATCTCCTTCAGAACTTTTATGCTAATAGAAAATTGCTAGAATGACAAGTTTTGTAAGTTTACACAAGCATTATTTAATATCTGAGCTGATTTTGAGCCTTTGTCTCCCCTTTCTTTTTCTGTTATTAGTGAAAGTGAATGGCATAGTCAGCTTGAAGACTTGGAATTTAACAAAGTAGTTTAGCTCATGAAAATGCCGAAACGTCATTGTTCATTTACGGACGCAATGAAGGCCAAGTGCAGGCAGATATGAATGGGAAGCAGAATGCATGACATGTGGTGGCGGAACTTTCATTTCTGTTGCAAATAAGGGTGCACTTGATTTGAATGCACACATAAGTACAAGCATGTTAAAAATGTTCGAGGAGAAAGTTCATCCTCAAAAATCACCAATTTTTTTGTAACACCTGGTTCGAAAATTGATGAATCAGTGTCAGCGGCTGAAGGAACTCTGTCATTTCATGCGTTAAGCATCATCACAGTTATAGGTCGATGGACTGCAGTTGTGGCATGTTGAAAACAATATTACCCGACTCTGACATTGCACGAAGAGTTTTGTGCGCCCGGACTAAAACAGAAGCAATTGTCAACTCTGTCCTGGCTCCACATTCTGTCGACTTGGTGGAGAAAGCATTTAGCCATATACGTCGCACTCGCAACGGATGGTAGCAATCATGGTTCTGTGAAGTTATTTCCGATCCTCTTGCAGTATTTTGACTGGAAAAAAGGTGGCATACAGTCTAAACTTGTTGATGTTCACAGCACCCCTAATGAAACTGCAGATACAATTTCCAGATGCATTAAGGACACTTTAGACAAGCACCACTTATTTCAGAAATGTATTGCCTGGAGATAACTGCAATACTAATTTTGGTGGTGTCAGGCGTGGAGCTGATGGCTGTAACGCCTTTGCTAATTTGAAGAGGATGAAAAGAGTGGAACGTTAGTTGGAGTTGGCTGTCCAGCACATGTACTAAACAACTGCGTACAGCATGGCACTGACACACTAAATGTTGACATTGAGTCGATACTTCTCAAAATTTACAACTACTTTTCAATTTACACCATTCGAACTGAACAACTGAAAGACTATTTTGAATTTGTTGAGGTGGAGTATCGTCAGCTGCTTTACCACAGCAAAACTAGATGGTTATCATTATTTCCAGGCATTCAGCGGCTGTTGCAGATGTTTCCTGCTTTAAAGTCTTTTTTCTTGTCTCAAAAATCCGCCTATTCTAATACGAAAGTTCTTTGAAAATGATATGAGTGAAGTTTACCTTCATTCACTGATGAGTGTATTTCATTCACACATTGAAGAAATTGAACGTGAAAACAACTCGTTGCTGGAGGTTATACACTGCCTGAAATCTGTTCACACTGTTCTCGCATGCCGTGCGCAAGAGGGGTTCATGTCAATTAAGGTGAAAGAACTGTTAACGTTATCGTAAAGATGGACTAGAAGACTGTTGTGATGCTTTCTGTACACAAGTGGCCACAATGTATAGAACTTGTCTAGAGTATCTGGAAATGTGGACAGAACCAGTGGAGGAGTTCAGTAGATTTGGCATGGATGACATTAATTGAAATTCCAAGTTGGAATGAAGTTGAACAAACCGTGTTATATCTCAGAGAAAAGGGCGTGCATGTTGACGATTCCAAATGTTTTAATCAGTTTTGCAATTTGAAGAAATTTGTTGAGGCTAATCTTAACGAGGAAGACTTCAAAGAGATTCTGAGTCACGAGAGATGGGTGAAATACTTCAACAGTTGCAAGAACGAGGAATGTTTCTCAGAAATTATTGTGATCGCAGAGTTTTTCTTTGCAATTCCGGCACATAATGCAAACGCTGAACGGGTATTTTCACTGATGCAAAGCCAGTGGACAAAGGAAAGGAACAAGTTGTCGGTTGAATCGATAAAAGGAGTTCTGTTTGTGCAGCATAATTTTAAGCATATGTTGTGCAGAGACTTTCACGCATACCTCTGCACCCAGCCGAATTTACTGAAAGCAATTGGTTCTTCCGAAAAATATGCTTGGGCTAAAGCACAGGCTCAGTCAGACTTGTCAGATTTTTCAGGGAACCAAGCATGAGGTAAGGATCTTGGTTTCTGCAACATTAACTGTTAATTAAATATTAAAGTTATATATTATAAGTTGTTTGATTTTAATGAATAAATAATTGACGTTAAGTGGCAACAGTTAATTATTTTGATTGTTAATTATGTTAGGATTGTTATTTAAACTTAATGCTTCATTCTTGGTTAATTACATATAAAATAATGCATTATACCTTCTCTATTTTTCACACTGAATTTTTATTTTTTATGGTTGAAAGACCAAACACGGAGCTACCTTTTTTTTTTTGGTCTTCACCTAGTGTGAAAGACCTTTTGCCCCAACAAAGAATCTATCGTCCTCTTTTTCGTATAACCAAATATGGTAACCCTAGCTATGTAAGTGCATCTCTCACAGGTTGTACTGTTGGGTGGTAGGAGGTGAGGGTTGTCTGTGTACATGAGGCAATTGCTGCAATGTCCCAGCATGCCCAGATTCACCAGGTGGACAGGAGAAATCACCAGAAGCTGACCCTTGGACATGCCTGGTTCAGTGTTTCTTTTGTAAAGTACAAGAGCTGCTTTCCCTTACCTTGGCAAGGTACTTTGCAATTATAAGCGGTTTACTGCCTATGATTAATTTCTCCTTATTAAGGAGAATTGAGTGCTTGTATCAGTTTAAGGCTTCCTAGTGCTTTCCAGCAGGTTTTAGAGCAAGTGCGAGTCACAGGGATTCAGATTTTAGTGCTACTACTGTGAAACCAGCTAGTTCTAAAGGAAAATTTGAAGAGCAGACTTTCTGGCACCGGGAATGGTTTAAAGTGCTACACTAATAAGAGTGCAGAACAGCAGAGAACTAGCAGATCTAAGGGAAAAAAAATTGAAGACCACCGCTCAGAAGCTTACAATAAATCCTGGATACAGCAAATCTGGGCTATACTAGTTCAAGGAAAGGCAGAAAGTGAAGAGGTAGAAGATATAGAATTCAATATGCAGAAGTTAAAGGGGTGGGCCTTTGCTAAGTTCTCACTATTAACAGTAGAATGACCTGATGTAATGTGACTGGGGGGGGTGTCCATTATCAACTTTATATCAGAGGCGGGCAACTCAAAACCACCAAGACATAACACCACCACAAGAACAGGGTGGGTCGGTGAGAAAAAAAACAATTGTACAGATTCAGAGATATTAAATCAAAAGTGCAAATGAAAAATGAGAATAAACTCATCTTTTCTGAATATCACAGCAGGCAGTAAGTCAGTCTCTCAGCAACAGCTTGAGTAACAGGTATATCTGATTTAAGGCACAGAAAGCAGAAACCAGACCTATTACCCAGACAATACAGTTGCAGGAATTCCCTGCCCAGATAAAACCAGTTCTGGTCACTTTCTCTCACTAAGTAAGTAAACAGGCCTCTAGACCAGGGCTGGCCTTAGCTGATATGGCGCCCTAGGCGAAGTAGTGCTCCAGCACCCCTTAAGCCCCACCCACATCATACTCATGAAACATCCCTACATGCCACACCCACAGGTAGGTCACTCCCCAAAAAAGCCACTCCATTCATTCACTCCCCAAAAAAGCCAGTCCAGTCATTTATTTTAATTATTTAAATGCATAGAAGAAAGGATACCTTGTAATGTAGTTTAAACTGCAAGTGAAGATGGAAATTTCCTTTATAATAAACCTGCTTTATCCGTTGCTCCTTCACACATACTTTACTATAAAAGTCATTTCTTCACAAAATAGAAGCCTATGTGCTTTGGTTCAAAGGGTTGCTTAGGTTAATCTAAACAGTTTAATTTACTCTGGGTAGGCGAGCAAACTTTACAGCTCAGGAAAATAGAATAGCAACCACTCTCCTCCCTGTGTACAGTAGCTTAAGCTAGAATAGCACAAGCACTGATAGCCATTTGATAAACAATACAATCTTGGAATGAAAACAGGCTTAGCATGAACAGTAAAATTCTCTGCCACTGAAATTGCTTGAAAACCCATATTTATAGAAAATGCAGCCGGTCAGTGGTGGATTAAGTTTACATTTGGGCTGTTTTCAAAACAGACTCCTTGCACACATTTTTATATATCGTTATATGTTACATTATACACATATTCTTTGGTTAAAATAAATCAATAAATAGGGAACAGTACAATTTACAACTTCAAAAAAATAATCATATTAGTAATACTTGCCACAAATAATTGTCCAGTTTTTTTTTTTTTTTATAATGTGTGACCTGTCAGAAATAACCAAATTCACACCATTGGCAGAAACAAGTCTCACTTGCAGACCCACAAACACACACCACAGATGGCGCATCAGATCAACTACAGCAAGTTTACCCAAACCATGAGAAGCATCCAAAATTGTACATAAAGATTTGGAGATTACTAAAAGATCAAATATTTGTAGTAAATGATTCCACATTCTTGATATTCCTTAGTTACAAACCCATCTCCAATAGTATTTCACGACTATTTACAGAACCATATGCAATCTATTACAGAATGACTGGAAGTCAATTTAAATGACAAGATTTAAAACAAAACTCTTTCAAAGACTCCAATCTTACTATACTGTCTAGCTTCCAAAATGCCTCAAATGCCTTGACTGCTCATGCTACTCAAAGATTCCTCCTTTGCCAAACTATATTATGCCTGGTGAAGACTAGCATTAATTTTGTTAGCAAGGTACAGAACCATATGCAATCTATTACAGAATGACTGGAAGTCAATTTAAATGACAAGATTTAAAACAAAACTCTTTCAAAGACTCCAATCTTACTATACTGTCTAGCTTCCAAAATGCCTCGAATGCCTTGACTGCTCATGCTACTCAAAGATTCCTCCTTTGCCAAACTATATTATGCCTGGTGAAGACTAGCATTAATTTTGTTAGCAAGGTGTGTCTGGTAGGTTGTAGTCTAGTGTTTGACTTCCTCAATGACAGCAGTGGCTAATTTCCCAGCACCTCCCTTGGGCCACCTACCTGCCCCATATAGCCTGCAAAAGAAGGTGCAGTTTGATTTGCCGTACTTGCGAGGAAGAGGTTTACTTACTGGAGAAGCCAGGTTAGGGAGTGGGAGTGAGTGGTTTATGTGAACTCACCAATCCCAGATGAAGGGACTGGTGTTATGCTTACAGCCAAAGTGCATCCTAGTGAATCCTGTAGCATGTGTCTTTGGCTGAAGGCAGATTTTAATTAATTTATTCATTCATTCAGTCAATAGCCGAGAGTGAGATTAAATCAAAAGTGCAGATGAAAAATGAGAATAAACTCTTATCTTTTCTGAATATCACAGCAGGCAGTAAAGTCAGTCTCTCAGCAACAGCTTGAGTAACAGGTTTATCTGATTTATTGGATAAGTGTAACATGGGCGTATTTGAAATGGATTATCAGGTCACCATTTGGGACTTCACCGTTTTGTGTGACTCAGTAGTCATAGCGCCAAACAGAGGCATGGAAAGTTCATTTGTCAAATCCCTCTGAAATCTTGTCAGACGGGCGCGATAGTTCGGCACACATAAGGAAAACATAGCCAAAGCCTAAGTACACTTTCTGAATTAGTCTAAAGTCCAAGACTCCCCGTTTGGGGAAGGGTGGACATAACTTTCCTGTGACATCTTTTTCTTCATGGCCACTGCCTTCATCTTGACAGCATCCAGTGCATCCCCATGCTCCAGTGAGGTCTGTTCTGTGGGGAACCAAAATTCTGTTGGGCTTGTAGAGTATGGGCTCCACCAAGTCTGGCTCCTTCAAGGTAACTTGGACACTAGATCAATAAAGCTTGATTGCAATGGAGGACTATCCAGGAGATAGATGGGCCAGCTCCAAAGGCCTCATGAAACACTCACTCCTCTTGGGATGGGGCAACAGTGGACCACTCTCCCCCTTTGCTAAAGTAATTCCAGGATGTCCCCAAAGGAGAGGCTTTCTGGGTGGCCTTCATCAAAACCAGTATTTCCCATCAGAGACTCCTGTGGAGAGTCTAAATGCCTCCTCTTACATCAGTGCTTCCTGTGCTGTTCCACAGTGGGATGATCAGGGAAGATTTGGAATATGAAGAGGAGCTCATCTGGAGAGCCTTGTTGAAGCCCACTGTAGTTGTCTGTCCCTGTCAAATAAGATAATGTGAAGTAGGAACTACAGATGCCAGAGGGGATTGGGATGGATCTGAGTGAGGATAGGATACCTCTTCTCTGGATAATGAGAGAACCCATTTGAGCACATCAAAGGAGAATGCCAGTCCCAAAGGGGTCCTTTTAGAAGCCGATGATCCCAACAAGAGAACCTCTAGAGAAAATCTGAATATTGCCAACTTTAAATGTGGTTGGATCCAATATACCCAATAGTTGACATGGATGGAAAACAACATTAAATCATAAGCGGACTGTGGTCTTAGGCCATAAGGGGTTTAGCCAACTAATACAGGATAAGGACAGAATTCTGGATGTAGTTCTAACCAAAGCAGAAGGCAAACATACATGCTCACAGGAAGGCAACACCAGCCAAAAGTGATCAAGCCACTCTGTGGTTTACAGTGGGTGAAAGGTAAGACAATGAAAATGATGGTATGGGATTGGAGGAGAATGAAGTTCACTGAAGTGGAGAACAGTCAAAGATGAATTAGGAGTCAAGGATCTAGTTAAGCAGAAACAATGCTATGGAAATCTATTAAAGATGCATTATTCAAGACTATGAAGAGAGTTTCAGGAAGACACAAACAGAAAAACCCAACTGTGCTACTCAGAAATGTGAGACTCTTAAACAGGGCATACAACAGCTGAAAATAAGAGGCATAGTAAAACAATACTACCGAATGAGCAACAAAGGCCAAGACTGAAAAGGTGATGTCATAAGGGATCAGAAAAGGGCAAAAGTTTTTTTTAGGAAAACAGCAGAGAGTAAAAAGAGAGAGATACAGACCTGATCACACTGAGCAAAAATGGAAGGAAGATCACAAAAGACTAAAAAAGAAGAGGCAATGAATAAATACTTTGTTTCAATCTTCACAAAGAAAAGTAAGGGGAGGCTACTATGTTGAGAGGGAGGCTGAACAGAGTAGAAATAACAGTAGTCACACAAGGATAGAGAAGGAGATGGTGTGGAACTGGCAATGCTTAGAAAGGATGAACCACAAGGACCAGATGGACTGCCTGGAGTACTCAGGAATCTGGCCAGTGTGATGGCACCTTCCAGAGATCTTCAACAGATCACTGGACAGTGCAGAAGTACCCGAGAACTGTAGGCCAGCAATCTCAATACACCTGATAAAGGAAGCTGCAAGACAAATTCAGAGAACTTGCAAACTGCAAAAAGTTATAGTACTAGAGAGGGATTTTCTGGGGTAGAGATTGTAGCTTCACATATAAACAGCTACAAGACTATATCTTCCTTTTACAATGTTAACTCACAATAGCAAGGACAATAAATAAAAAGAAGCACCATGTTAGGATTTCCTCTCCACCACATGTGGTTTCATCAAATTATAAAAGTTTATGCAGCAGCATTGGCAGATAGTGAGGTTATGATTTCTCCTTTATAAATAGTTAAAAACTCAGTGTGTTCATTTTAAATCAGGAAAGAACTTTAAAGAATTGAAGAGCTGCTGTTACATCTTTAGTTCCTAGTTTAAACACTTAATTAAATTCATTGTCACTGCACTTACTGGATAATAAAACCAAGAAGTCAAAAACAATGATGCTTTTATTTTATCTCCCAAAATACAGTCTAACATCACTAAACAAAAATATATGTTGCATGTAGTTGCTGCATAAAATCATTAGGAATCCTTCATTTTTAGGTGACTGAGACAAGGGCCAGTGTGTGTTTTATAAATATTACAATATGCAGTTCTTATCTTAAAAACATACCAAAAAGAGTTGCAATAAATGTAACACATAATTCTATACACCCTCTTTTTTTCCTTTCAATCATACCATACATGGACTTTTTTCCACGGGTACTCCACCCCAAACACAATTGGCGGATTGACTGGCTACTCTAAAGTGCCTGTAGATGGGTTAAATGGTATGTATGTGTGATAAGGAAGAAAGGCCTGGAAATCTTTGATTCCTAACCTGCTAGCAAACTCTGGTTAGAACAACTGTTAATAAGGGAACTATAGGAGTCACATGGAAATCAACAGCACTAGATGGAGGCATTCAGGAGATACTAATTTTAAGTACCAAATATATACTCATCATATCCGTGTGGTGAAGCCAGCAGTAGGTAACTGCTGGGATTTGCTCCTCCTTTATATAATTTCTTATAAGTTTTTATCTTTTTTTTTTTGCCCAGCGCTCAGAGACGTGTGTATCCTGCCAGTATATGTAATGACGTCATCAGTGTGGTTATCTCATAAAACCTCACAGTTTTATCACCATTTGCCAATCAGAGAAAACCATTATGACAGGTAACACATACTAAAATGTACAACAGGCTCTCTTTTAGGCATGCCTTACTTAGAGGAAAATCTACCTAAAGCTGCAGGACAAAAAGGCTAGCCAAACAATGGGGGCAGTACGGGGTCACAGGTTTCGATGTCAACCAACCAATCTATCGACCTTCGAGAAGCTTGAAATCTCAGACTGACATTTTCTAATTCCCATATACATATCAAGATTATTTTTGAAAGAACTTAATGACTGATGTTTGACTGCAAAAATCATCTTATTCCATAAACTAGAAAGGCAATGTGTAACATGTCTGCTGAATTTCTATTTTTTTTTTATTATTCATATTCATTTTTAGTATCAGATTCACCACTCTGGTAATATCTTCCTAGCATCACAATCCAGGCACAGAATTTTAAAAAGAACAATATCAGATACTAACTCATATATTAGGCAGAGACTGACTCTGTCACTTTCAAGAAAAACAACATAATGGCAGCTCCTACAGCTGACAGCTGTTCAAAAAACCAAGATCCCTGTTCAAACAGACGAACCAAGATCCCACATAGTTTGTGAAGAAAGCAAGCTGTAGAAAAGAAATCACAAGCATCTATACAGTACAAATACATCAAAACTGAAGATCCACGCAGAAGAAGAGCTAAAACAAGTGTCACACCCACCAATCCCGCAAGAAACTGACATAAGAAATGTGATAATCAAAAGTTGCTAGCAGAACAACACTTGAAGTTTTTTTTTCCCAAATAATGCTGAAGTTAAAATAAATTGCCCCAGAAAGAAGACCAGGTACCCACAAAGAAAAAGGAAAATCAATGAAGAAACAAGACATACGTAAACTGTTTTAGACCTCTTTATGATCCTTAAGGACTGAAAATTTTCACGTCTCTTTAAATATGTCCAAAATGATTGTTTTGATATAAAAAGCTCACAACATGCTTAGTATGCAGTTAAGGTTAATTCTACTCATTGTAACATGAGTGGCTCCTCACAGACATTACGTTATGCATTTTTATACTTAAGGGGGGAATGTAACATATAGGGTATACCATTTTAAAAACTGCTGAGCTACTACATGAAACTGCATGCTATACTGCATCTTGTTTCTAGAGGGTTCTGTTTAAATAAAGACCTTATGAAGATCTGAATATATCTGTACTGTCTCTGTTTTTTCTGTTTTTAATTATTCTTACTGGCATTATGCATGGCACAGAAGGAAGTCAAACATAACTATGAACCACTTATTCAACTGAGAGGGAGGTAGGGAAAGTGGCTTAGGGTTAAACCCTTTAGGCTAGCTGTCAGGGGGTACCTCAAGCAGACCTGCTGTTCTCAGCCAATGTCTGGCACGGTTTTTGACCCTCTGCTGATTGAGGTAAGTTTGGAATATGTGAGAAACATGTTTAGTCAAACATAACTATGAACCACTTATTCAACTGAGAGGGAGGTAGGGAAAGTGGCTTAGGGTTAAACCCTTTAGGCTAGCTGTCAGGGGGTACCTCAAGCAGACCTGCTGTTCTCAGCCAATGTCTGGCACGGTTTTTGACCCTCTGCTGATTGAGGTAAGTTTGGAATATGTGAGAAACATGAGGTTACCTGATTGGCCAATTTTGAAACTCTGATTCCATCACTCATTCACCGTGTCCTATCTGCTCTGGGATTTAGCAAAGGACCTTATTGGCTGTTCCTGTATTTTAAACCACTGCCATTCTGAGAAAGTTGAGGTAGGCTTCAAGCTTTCTCCTTCGTTGTCTGCATGTAGCTGCACTGAAACCTGGCATTCATGGCACTGTCAAGACACTGTGATCCTCCCTCACAAGTAGCAGAAAGGATCTCAGCACATGTCCTAGCTTCAAATCTCATGACCACAAGAACACTTTGAATGTTTCTGCTTTTCAGGTACTGATCCAAGCAAATTTACTACAAAGGAATGTTAGAATCAAAATACAAACTGTGTGAGTGCCAGAAAAGAAATGAGGGATCTACGAAGGGGTTCAAAAGCTAGTCATGCTCTTTGATCAGTACAATGTCAAGGCATACACTAGAAAGAAGATTTCATGCTTACAAGTGTAGGAAAGAAAAAAACATGCTGATATGGAAAAAAGAAATGACAGCAATTGCCCATGTACAAAATGCTTCCAAATTCAGATAATTATGCCTTCCAGGTAAAATAAATGTTGTCCAACTATTTATAACACTTATTTACATCACACAGAACAGAACCAAGCACCATTTTGAGATGCGGAGATACCTTTTGTAAAATTTAACACTAGTCTCCTACTGCCACTCCTTTGGCACCAACTGCAGCATGCTTATATTTAAGTAGATGCCACCTTGCACAATATTCAAATTTTGCAGTAAAAAAATTGAAAATCTCAATTATCAAACTGTGCAATTAGTGAATGAAAGACTTTAAGCACATCAAAGCTACACAAATAAAAAATACGTAGAATTCAAATAAGCATACAAACTAAAATCAAAATCTAAACAAGGATGGTTGGAAGGTATTAATATTGCTTAAACCTCTTCGCTGTCAAAGATTTATGTTCATACGTATCTCAACTTTATTTATCTTTGGAAGGACTCTCACAGCAGTTAATCCTAACATCTGGACAGAAATCCATGTAGTTTGCAGAGGTCTATAAAAATCTGATCTATTTTTGTAGCGAACATCTAGAAAGCAGTATGTCAATGTGTATGCATCTGAACAAGAAACACCTTAATGTACGTTCCAATCAGAGGTATTGTATATAGCAGCAGAAATGGCACCAGCTCTAATGGAACATGACCTGACAGTGGGACATCATTGCATTCTGCTGGGGGATGGATGCAAAAATAAACAAGCTACTTCTCAAAGCTTGGTTTGTCACAAGACGGCATGGTTTTTCTTTGAAAAGGAAACAAGTGATTGATTATTTCTTTTGATTTCCTTGGTTCATTCCATGGAAAGCTCGACATGCCCATGGCAGCATGTAAAAAGAAGTTATGTACTCACCATAACGTTCCATCTGAGCTGTTGCTTTTCATTTGTCTTCAACCTGTGGGACACTGATCTGGGATGGATCCAACTTGGCCGCATTCTCCAGCATTGGATCCAAACTCAAAGCTCCTCCCCTACCCATAATGCCCCTATCTCCCTCCTCCCCTCAGATCAAGTTTGCTGCCAACCATAGCATCCCAACCTGACACAATGCCTTACCCCTTTGCAAGCAAACCCAGAATGTACCATAGGGAAGAACAAGTTAAATCAAAGTAAAAGTTATCTCTTCCAGCCAGTCAACCACACAGCCCATGTAATGCAGGGGGATGGAGGGATGGACAGTTGAAGACAAATGAAATGCAAATACTCAGATTGAACGTTACAGCGAGTACATAACTTCTTTATCTGAAGTTATTTTCATTTGCTCTTCAACCTGTGGGACAGAGTCCCCAGCTACAAAAAACCTGGGAGGCACTCAGAAGGATATTCCAGAGCATTGCACAGCCGAAGGATGCCCTGCTTCTGGATAGAATATCCAACTTGTAATGGGAAATAAAAGTATGCGCTGATATCCAGGTAGCCACAGAGCAAATATCATCCAAGGAAACTCTGGACCAAAAGGCAGCTGAAGGGGCAATAGACCTTGTAAAATGTGCCTTAACTTGACCTGGCGGAGATAATCCTTTGGCTGAATATGCCAGAACTATGCACTGAGAGATCAAATGAGCAATGGCGACCTTTGATACGGGTATCCCGAAAAAGGGCTTGGAGTAGGAAACAAAACGTTGATCAGACTTATGAAAAGACTTTGTTCTATGCAAGTATAAACATAACTGCCTGTGAGCATCCAGCAGGTGCAATTTATACTCTCCCTTATTTTGAAAATTTGGAAAGAAACAGAGAGATTAATAAATTATAGTTGTGTACACTTACCATAAATGTAGATGTTCAAGTGTATTCACTGTTGCAGTCATTACATTTCAGGTTATCTGTCTGCAGGTAGCCCTCAGCTGGCCTGAATATCAAAGTCTTGGATTCCTGTGTCGGATGCTCTCTCTTTTTCCATGCCGTCAGGGGTATAAAACATGCAGCCAACACCATTACATCAGTTTTTCTTGCCCCAGATGTCAGGTGCCCCCATAATGGAAAGCAATTATATGTTAGATTACATCTCCAACAATAAGCAAATACACCAGAAAGCTGAAATACACTAAACATGAAGAAAGGTATAGCCAAGAGAAGTCAGGGGGCTGGAGGGAAGGTAACCAGGACTGCAACCGTGAATACACTCTTAACATTTACATTTATGGTAAGTGTACACAATTGTACTATGTTCTTCGTGTTTCACTTTTGCAGCCATTACATTTGGGTTGATTCCCAAAGCTGAGGAAGTTAGAGAGCATTAGGACCAGTTATAAAGCCCTGCAAAACTTCAGTGGTAAAACCAGCTCTGGATTTGGAAAAAAATAGGCATATGGTAATGCTTGGTGACAGTATGCACAGAGCTCCAGGTTGCAGCTTCTAGGATGTCCCTGGTAGGGACACCTCTGAGAAAGGCTGTAGAGTTAGATGCAGCCCTGGTGGAATGTGATCTTATCCCCTGTGGGGTAGGTTTTCCATGGTGCTTATAGCAGAAATGAATGCAATAGCCTATCCACTTAGAAATGGTTTGCTTTGAAATGGCCTTCCCCTGTACCACTGCAGCAAAGCCAACTAACATCTATTCACATTTTCTGAGAGGCTTAGCCCTGTCCAAATAAAATCTAAGTTGTCTGTACACATCCAAAGAGTGCATTATTCGTTCTCCTTTGTTTTGTGGATTTGGGAAAAAAAGTAGGCAAATGAATGGACTGATTAAGGGCCACACTAGACACCACCTTGGGCATAAAGGAAGGAGTGGTCCTGAGGGACACCCTGTCTGCATGGAAAATTATGAAGGGATCCACTGCCATGAGGGCCTGTAATTCAGACACTTTTCTCGCTGAAGTGATGGCTAGAAGGAAGGCTGTTTTCCAAGAAAGGAATTTCAACTCTGCAGTTGCAGCTGGCTCAAAAGGAGGTAGAGTGAGCTTTTCCAATACAAAGTTAAGGTCCCAGGCTGGAGTAGGGGCTCTCCTGGGAGGTCTTAAATTTTTGGCCCCTCTGAGGAATTGCTTTAGCAGGGGGTGAGAGAAGAGGGGTGGTTCAGTATTATAATGTGCTGAAATGGCAGAGGCATGAATTTTAATTGACTAGAAGGAAAGGTCCTTGTGGAGCATCTCTGTTAAGTACTGAAGAATATGTGGTAAGCTGGGAACCGTTGTGCCCATCCCCTGAGTCTGGCTCCAAGAACTGTATCTTTTCCACTTTTCAGCATAGGATTTTCGAGTACTAGGCCTCCTTGCTTCCAGAATGATGTCTAGCACCTGCTTACTGAGGTATGTTATTGGAGAGCTCAAGGAATTAGCTAGGCTGCAAGGTTCAGGGTTTGAAGCTGAGGGTGCAGAATCTGGCCTTCCTGGTGGGACAGCAGGGAAGGGGTCTGAGGCAGGTGCCATGGTTCCAGCAGTGACATACTGCGCAAGAGGGGGTACCAGTGCTGGTGTGGCCAGTCTGGTGCAACCAGTATTGTCCTTGGTTTGTCCTGTTTGATCTTTAGCAAAACCTTCGGGAGGACAGGCAGAGAGGGAAAGGCATAAACTGAGAAGCTTTCCCAGGTGAAGGACAGGGCATCCACTTTCCAAGCTTGACTGTGGGAAGTCCTTGTGCAGAATTTGTCCAATTGGTAGTTCTGAGGGGAGGCAAACAGGTCTATCTCTGGATTCATCCATTTGTTTCTCAAAAGGTTGAATATCTTTGGTACCAGTTTCTACTCGTGTGGGTCCATGCGATTTCTGCTTAGGTCGTCTGCCAGTGAATTTGGCCTGCCTGGCAGGAAATGAGCTTGTAGGTGAACTTGGTAGCTCAAGTCTGCATTCCACAGAGCTATGGCTAGTCTGCAGAGAGGGTACAAGTGGGTTCCCCCCCTGCTTGTTTATGTACCACATAACAGTGGTGTTGACCTGGAAGAATATGGTCCTTGAAGGCTGTCAGGGAATTCTGTACAGCTAACATTTCTTTTTGATTGATATTCAGGTGCATTTGACTTGGGTTCCATTTGCCCTGAATGCACTGCCCTGCCAAGTGAGCCCCCCCATGCATAGTCTGATGCGTCTGTTGTTAAGGTTTGGTCGGCAAGGGGTAGAGTGAATGGGATCCCCTTGTTGTGGTAGCAGGCCTTTGCCCACCAAAGGAACTCTATCTTTATACAACCACCAAAGGAACTCTATCTTTATACAAGGAATTATGGGGATCATTGATTCCAGGTCCTGAGAATGTTGACACCATAGGCATTTTATATACCACAGTAGTTTCCTCATATGCAGTCTCGCATATGGAATTAGTAGAATGCAATAGGCCATGAACCCCAGGGCTTGCAGGACTTTCCTTGCAGATAGCTGGGTTTTTGTGGCCAGTAGTTTGAAGTAGGCAGTCTAATAAACTTGTTTCTCTGGCGTGAGGTAAGCCATCTGGGAAGTTGTGTTCAAGATTGCTCCCAGGAATACAATTTGTTGGCAGGGTACTAGATGAGATTTCTTTTAATTTATGGTGTACCCCAGTGAGGTTAGAAGTTTCTTTACAAATGCCAGGTGTTTTAGTAGCATGCCCTGGTTTTCTGCCTGAATTAGACAATTGTCCAGGTATGGACATATCTGAATATTTCTTTGCCTGCAAAATGCAATAACTGTACTAGACACTTTTTGAATACCCTGGGTGCAGTAGATAAGCCAAAGGGAAGTGCAGAGAACTGATAGTGTATGGAGCCTGCTCTGAAGTGTAGGTATTTCCTGCAAGATTCCCTTACTGGAATGTGCAGGTAAGCTTCCTTTAAGTCAAAGATTGCCAACCAGGCATCTTTGCCTAGCATAGTAAGCAGCTGTTGAAGTGTTAGCATTTTGAATTTTGGGATTACCAAAAAGGTGTTTAGAATAGAGAGGTCCAGGATAGGATGCCAGGCGCTGTCTTTTCTGGGTACCAGGAAAAGTCTTTAGTAAAAACCTTGTCCCCTTTCTTCTGCTGGGACAGGTTGAATAGCCCTGATACTTAGAAGAGAGAGAACCTGCTGCTAAGCCTCTGCCCACTGATTTGCGGGTAGGTATGGCCAACCGTTTGGGGTTGGTAAAGTGTGGAAGTGGAATCTGTATCCTAGGAAAACTATACGTAAAACTCATTTGTCCTGGGTAATGATTTCCCAGTTTTTTGCATGCAGGGAGATATTTCCCCTTAAGGGAACAGGCAGTTGAGCAGGGCTTGGAAGGGTTAAGGTTAAGTCATTGTGACATTTTTGCATAGGGGAGAATCTTACTACTTCCAGCTTTGGAAGTGGGAGGCCCCCACTGCTTAGGCTGGTGTGTACCTTCAGACTGTAGCGTAGGTGGTCTGCTGTTTCTGGGTTTGGGCTAAGAAGGCCTGGAAGAGCCTGGAAAGGACCAATTCTTAGAAGGCCAATAACTACTAAATCTGGGAGGCTGTACTTGCAGGAAACCTTTAACAGTTTGCATAGATTTAGCTTTTTCCTCCATCTTTTTAAGGACGACTTCTGCTTTGTTGCCAAACAGGCGGTCTTGGTTTAAGGGAGCATCCAGTATTTTAGCTTTAACATGATCTGGCAAATTTTGCTCCTTAAGCCAAGCATGCCTTCTAAGTACAGACCCAATGACAGCAGCGCTGCAAGGTGCTTCTAAGGAGTCAAAACCACATTGCAAAGTATGTTTACCAACTTGTTCAGCAGAATGCATTAAATCTTGTAATTATTTTCAGCACAGTCAGGAATCAACATAATTTTCTGTTTAAGAAGTCCCATAATATGTTGTTGAATACTTATGAAACTGGCAGTTTAAGGCCCTAATGGCCAAAGTAGCAGAAATATACACCTTCTTACCCAATCTGTCCAAGGTCCTGGAATTTCTATCAGAGGGGGTAGGGTTTTTAGCAGTAGTAGCCTTAATGCCTTTTGGTCCTTGGGAACTGGTCTCTGGATTCACAGTAGGAGTTTTGAAGAGAAACTTGTGTGAGTCAGGCACTCTAATACCGGTCAGGTTTTCTGGGAGCTGGAGGTAGAGAGTCTGGGGCCAGGCTAGATTCCAGGAATGCCCAGAACAGGAGGGATAGCTAAAGGCCTGTGTTGAGGGAGAAGTAAGAATTCCCTAAGCCTCTTTTTGGAGTCAGAGAAATCCTGGCTTTCCCAGTGGAAATGCTCCCTAAGAGAGTGCAAGGTTTCACCAAAAGAAAAATCTTCTGGAGGGGAAGTAGAGGGAATGGAATCCTCTGCATCAGAATTCCTCATAAGTAGATAAGGGCAAATCCTGGTGATCAGGAGAAACAGAAATTTCAGAATTCTGATCAGAAGAATCAGAAGGAAAATCAGTTCTAGGTCTCTTAGAGGGAGAAGGATGACTTCCCCTAATTAAAGTAATAAGGTCTTCAGCCATTCTTATTTGTTTTTTAGGCATATGGGCCTGACCATGTGGTTTGGACATTGGTTTTCTAGGCGTGGGTCAAGTTTTAGGCCTTGAAGAAGAAGGCGTCAGTTTGAAATGCAAGGCTGTAGGCCTGAATACACCCTCAGAAGCCGGTGCCTGCACAGCAGCTCCGGACCCATCCAAGGTAGAGACATCCGCAGGTTCCATAGTCAAAGAAGCATCTCACTGCATACAGGACTCCGAAAGGGTCTCAGCAGAGGCCTGCGAATCTGAAGTAGCAGGTATCAGGGGCTGCGAAAGCACCTCACTGAGTACCGGCAAACTGGTGACTAGCTTAAAGGAAGCATCGTCGGCAGTTTTGGAACTATGCGGTCTGTCTGTCTTTATCTTTAAGTTTTTTCAGAATACCAGCAGTTGGATGGCTTACCGAGACCATTTCTGGATAGTTAAACAGAGTACCAAAATAATTTGTTGCAAAAATAGCCCGACGACAAATAGTTTGGGGGTTGAATAAGGCACAAAACCGACAGCGAGGAACGTCGTGGTCTGGGCCTAAGCAAAGAATGCAGTACGAATGAAAAATCTTTATGAGGCATTTGCTTTCCACAGGTAATACAATTGTTAACTTTTACTGAGATCGTTTAAGAGCAAGAAAAAGGATCCCCAATGGGGTACTTAGCTTTTTTTTGAAGACATCGGTTCTGAAACTCAAAAATAAAAATTTCAGGAGTCGGCCGACTGGCACTTGCGAACTACTACTGCTTCGGGCACCGTGCGGCAAGAAAGACTAATGTAATGGCATCGACTGCATGCTTTATACCCCTGACGACCTGTCATCATGGAAGAAGAGACAGCATCCGACGCAGGAAACCAAGACTTTGATATAAAGGCCGGCTGAGGGTTACCTGCAGGCAGATAACCCAAAATGCAATGACTGCAACAGTGAAACACGAAGAACATCCTGATTAATATTTGATTTCAATGCCACCTTTGGAAGGAAAGAAGGAATAGTACATGCAAGGACACCCTGTCTTTATGAAAGATCATTACAAGGAGGCTTAACCAATAAAGCTTGAAGCTCTTGACACTTTTGACTGCAGTAATGGCAATCAGGAAGGCTACCTTCCAAGACAAAAACTGCAAATCCACCAAAGCTGTGGGTTCAAAAGGTGAAGAAACTAAGGCTTGGAGGACCAAAGTGAGGAAACATGGCTGCGTTGGATCCTTGGTACCTTTCAAAAAGGCTTTACAAAGCTTAGACAAAGTCAGGGAAGCTGAATGATCTCCTATGTGGAAGTTAGCTATAGCTGCCAGCTGAACTTTAACCGTAGAAAAACTAGCACCCTGATGAAAAATATCTGCCAGAAACACTAAAATGGCAGGAATTGGGGCAGTAAAGAGGTCCAAGTCACGTTGAGATGCCCAAATCGAAAAAGTTTCCACTTACTAGAATAAACCTTCCTAGTGAAAGATTTATGAGCTGCTACCAATATCTTCTTAACTGGAGAAGACAGCCTGGGAGTCATAACAATCATGGGAACAGGAGCAGCCAAATGGTAAGCTTCAGACTGACCAGATCTGGGTGTGGAATCTGTAAGGGATGTGAAATTAGATCCGGAACTGGATCCAACATCCAGGGAGGACACACTATGGGAAACTGCAGAGAAGGGAACCATACTCGGCGAGGCCAGAATGAGGAAGGAGGATGATTGAGCTCCTCAGCTGTTGAGTGTTCTGGAGGAATTTCAAAATCGGGGGAGAGGACGATAAGCATACAGAAGCCCGGAGGACCAAGCATGAATCAGAGTGTCTCTGGGGACTTCCCTTGGTGGGGGGTTCAGAGTGAAAAATTTGTTGCACTTCATGTTGGAAGGAGAGGCGAAGAGATCGCAGCAAGGCTGACCACACTTTAGAAAGATCAGTTTTGCTACTGAAGGATTCAGAGACCACCTGTAAGGCATCAGGACAGACCTGCTGAGCCTGTCTGCTAGAATGTTGGATCTCCCCGGAATGTGCGTTGCCACCAGAAAATGGCCAGTGGAGATCTCACACTCCCACACACTCATGGCTTTGTGACAAAGGGGATAAGACCTGGTTACCCCCTGCTTTCTGATGTACCAGACTACAGACATGTTGTCTGTCTGAATGGCAGTCATCCCTAGGGGAAGATGGGAAAGAAGAGCTTGCAACACCAAGAGCACTGCCCTCATTTCCAGGATGGTGATATGCAATTGAGTCTCTAGGGAAGACCACATGCCTCGGATTGTCCTTCTCAAGCAATGCCACCCCCCCCCCCAGAGTAGGGAGGCATCTGTGGTCACTGTGGTCGATGGGGCAGGAAGAATAAACAGTTGACCCCGATGAAGGTCCGGAGATCGAATCCAGCAGAGAAGACAATCCCTGCATGCTTGAGATAAACTAACAGGATGGGACAATGGCAGATCTAGTAATGACCACTCGAGTCCACTGGAGCACCCTCATGTACAACCGGGATGTGGGCACTAGAGTGATTGTAGCCACCATGGAACCCAGCGCCCGTAAGACAGATTCTGCTGGGGGAGACTGAGCTTGAAGGATGCACAAGACATGAATTGTAGTCTGTCTAGAGTTAGAAAAACTTTAGTCTGAATGGTGTCCAACCGAGCTCCAATAAAATCCAGAACTTGAACCGGGTTCAGCCGGGACTTGTTGAGATTTATGGTGATGCCCAACTGGTGGGTGGTCTGGAGAAGGGAATCCCTGGCTTGGCAGAGTCTATGCCTAGAGGGAGCGGAAAGGAGCCAATCGTCCAGGCAGTGAAAGACCTGGAAGCCCTACAGCCGCAGGTAAGCCGCCATCACTTTGGTGAACACCCTGTGGGCTGTGGTGAGACCAATGGGTAAGCCCTCTGAACTGGTAATGATTGGCCCCAAGCTGGAAGTGATGGAACCTCTGAGAGCATCTGTCCCATTTTGATGTGATAGTACGCATCCTGGATATCCACCGAGCACATACAGTTGGTTCTCCTGCAGGAAGGGCAGGATAGACTGCAGTGTGACCATCCGGAATTTTGTCTTGGCAACTGCCAGGTTTAGGGTTGACAGAGCCAGGATCGGTCTTCTTTGGCACTAAAAAGAACCTGGAATAGATGCCTAATCTGGACTGGTCTGGGGGGACAGGCTGGATGACTTGCTTTTTGTGCAGCTTGGAAACTTGCATTGCTGCATCCTCCCTTGGCAAAGGTGGAACGTCTGGGAGGTGTTTGGGTGGGAGTTGTATTAGTGTGAAGGGAATTGAATATCCTCTGGATATGATTTGCAACACTCAATGACAGTCTGTCATAGACTGCCAGGCTGCTGGGTGTAGTGAAAGTCGACCCTAGACTGCCTTCAGAGAAGAGCAGCCAGGCATCTCTTCAGGGCTGCTGCGCGGGCCTGTATGGGAAAGAATCATGAGACCCTGGGTTCCTTGGAACCCCTCTACCGTAAGGGCGGTAGCTGTTAAAACCCCCTCTGCCTCTAGGGGAAGGCAAGTCCTGTGCGTCCTGGGAATAACTCTGAGACTTCTGGAACCACATCTTCTTCACCCCTCATTGATTCCTGCAGAAAGGTTTGTTGAGGGGTTGAGAAGCAGATTCTGATGGCAGACAGAGTCTTCCCATCCTTCTCACTCTGCACCAGTGTGTCACTTACAGTCTTTCCAAAAGAGTGGAAACATCGTACAGGGCATTTGTAAAAGACGCCTTAAAGGGCTCTGAAAAGGCACAAAGTCAGAGTCAGGAGTGACGCCGGATGGCAATGCCTGCTCCGGCTGCTCTAGTGGTGCCCTCAGTAGCATGAGATAGGAACCACATAGAGGTGTTGGAAATGGGGGTGAGGGTGACCATCTGGGAGGAGAAAACCACCTTTTCCTCCGCCGATATGGACCCTGGGGTAGACTCAGTGACCTCTTTAACTAGGTCTTGCAGAAGCCTGATCATGTGTGCCAAGTAGTTCAGCACACGTACAGAGAATGTTGCTGAAGTGTAGACCCGCTTACCAAAACGGGCCATGGACCTCGACTCATGATCCAGCAGATGGACCGTGGAGCTATCCTGCATGAGTTCCTTCTTGGTGGCTGCCGCCACCACCACCACAGCATTGACAGGGGATCCCTTTGACCAGTGAGGTTTATCTGATGGGGCGCTGAGGATCTTATCAGGGTGTTTGGGGATAGGCTCCACCGTGTCGGGCTCCTTGCACACCAGAGATGTAATGAGATCCACCAGGGGATCTGGGGAGAGGACATCCAGGATGTAGAGTCTTATGCCACCTCCAGGAACACTGACTCGTCAGGGTTTGGTTTTTGGTCAGACCACCCCCCCTCCCACGCTAGTGAAGGATCTCCATGATGTCTTCAAAAGACACATCATCTGGAGGTGGCTGGGGGGAACCCTCCCTTTCCTCCAGGTCTGTGTCCTCTGTGAGAGACTCCGGTGGTGAGCCTAAGTGTCTCCTTTTACACGTGTACTTTCGACGAACTTACTTGGGGGGTCTCTGGGGATGACTCGAAAGCTTCTGGCTGTTCCCATAGGGAAATTCCCTGGGGTGGAGAGGTGACAGGCTGTCCCTGAGGGGGGCAGGATGGCAGAATCCGGACCAGACACAGAGGGAGCCAGGACAGACTCTAAAGATGAAAGCATCAAAGGTCTCAATGGAAGTGAAAGGGCCCTGTGAACCACACTGAAGGCAGAGGGAGAACGAACCCCTGGAGCTGGGAGAATGACCAGGTCCGTAATCCTCTGAGTCAACGAGGGGGCCACAGCCGAACCTCCAGGTGCCAGATTGGACAGCCCAGCTCAGAAAAACTGGGAAGGAACACCCCCCCCCCAGATCCGGCACAGAGACTACATCTCCAAGAGTCAGACGGCTCTGAGCTGCTCAGGACAATGGTCGGTGTTTTGGTACCATCGGAGCTGACCCCTCGATGCTGAGGGTCCTCGGACCCAAGGACACCGAAATCACAGGTCAGATTGGAGAAGGAGTGATCAGCAAAAAGGCAGATTGCATGCATCCAGGCCCAGACTAGGAGGGTGTAGGCAAGCCTCTCATCTGAATCTGTGTGCGAATAAATCTCCGCATCATCCTGTTGACCTTGGCTTTGGAAAGGTTGCAGGTGGAACTGGTGGAGGAGGCCACAAACACTGGTCTAGACAGGTGACGAGGGAGGTCGACACAGGGGAACGGCCCCAAGGAACCTCCAGCTCTGGGAAGAAGCAAGGTGAATGGAGCAGCGGGGAGCCCAAGCTGGGCGCCGGACGAAATTTCACGGGGGGTTTGGCCGAGGAAGAGCAGTCAGAGGACCACTTCCTTGGCCTATCTCAGTCTCTGTGTTTGTGCTTGTCCACATCCCTGGTCCTCTTGGTGGGAGGCTGAGTCTCAGAGGCTGGGGCAGAGAAGGAGGGTCCTTAAGGATTAGCTTATTCCTCTTGTCGATCAACACGCGGGGGCTGAACCCCACGCAGATCGAACAGGAGGAATCCAGGTGCAGGACCCCTAAACAGACTACGCACAGAGTGTGGCCATCAGTGGGGGAAAGCTTATGACCACACTCTGTGCACATTTTCCACAAACCCATGCAAAATCGCCTGGGCAAAACCAGCCCTAGACCTGAAAATGCCATCTAACCTATAGTGTTTTGTGAAGGTATGAACAGAAGGATATCTGCTTCCAGGATAGAACAGGTGTCTAAGCCTTTAAAAAAGGTGCCAGAAGAAGACACTGCTCTAGTGGAATGTGCCCTAATAGGTGAGGGGAGATTCTTCCCATGAGATACATAACAGAAGGAAATAGTTTTGGAAATCCAAGTGGAAATAGTCCACTTGGAAACAGGCTGGCCCAGGGCCCTTGGGTGACAGGTAACAAACAGACGGACCGATTTCTGAACTGGTTTGTTTTTATCCAAGCAATACTGGAGTTGCTTGTGCATATCTAAGGTGTAGGATCCTCTCACAGGAGGACTGAGAAGAAGGGAAAAAGGTGGGAAGACAGATGGAATGATCAAGAGATAACTCATTTACCCCCTTGGTCATAAAGGAGGGCTAAGTGCAGAAAGAAACCCTATCCCTGTGAAAAACCATGAAGGGGGGAAGAAGACATCAGAGTCTAACTCAGACACCCTTCTGGCAGAGGTAATGGCTATGAGGACTGTTTTCCATGTGCAGTGTTGTAGAGAAACAGAAGTTGCTGGCTCGAAACGGGTCAGAGTAAGTTTTCTAAGACAAAGTTAAAATCCCAAGGAGGGGCAACTGGTTCCCTTGGTGGTCTGATGTGAAGGACGCATTTTAACAAAATTTCCAGCCTGGAAGCTAAAGGAGGATACACAGGCAGACATGCAGAGATAGCAGAAAGATGGGCTTTTACTAATGAGTATGACAGCCCACTCTTCAGTAATTCACACAAGTAGGGCAGAACCACTGGAACATCTACTAGCAGCGGTTCTAAATCCTTTTAAAGACACCAGATGGAAAACCCTTTCCATTTGGAAACATAGGATTTGGTAGTAGTTGGTTTTCTGGCCTCCTGCAGAACTTTAGCACGTCCTCAGAAAAAAAATGTCTGAAGGGAATCAAAACCCTATCACCCACAGGGGTCAGTTGTAGAGTTGACATCTGTGGCTGTACTAAAGTTCCATTGTCTGTGTTAAGTAGGTCCATTCTGTGGGGTAACTTGTGGTGATTGCCCTTGACTAAATGCAGATGAAGGGTGAACCAACGAGGTCTTGGCCAAAAGGGAGTCGCCTGCAATATTTTTAGTTGCTCCTGCTGGATTTTCAACAGGACCTTTTGGAAAAGTGGGAAGGGGTGAAAGCATATAGAAACATCCTCTTCCAAGAGAAAGACAGGGCATTCCACCTTCCATGCCAAGGGGTATGGAACCCTGGCACAAAATCTGGGAAGTCGTCAGTTCATGGGTGAGGCAAAGAGATCTACCAGAGTTGTACCCCATCAATGGACCATGTCCAGAAACACATCCCTGTCTAACATCCACTTGTGGGAGTGAGTCACAGACCTGCTCAGTGTCTCTGCCACAACATTCTGGGTTGGGAGAATGTAAACCGCCTGGAGGGAGAGTTTACTTTGGGCAGCTAACTCCCAGGCCTGTAAAGCTAGACTACACGAGAGGTAAGACTTTGTCCCTCCCTGTTTTTTGACATACCAGACTGTGGTACTGTCTGTAAACCACCTTAAAACCTCCCAGGGAAAGAAGAGGTTTGAAGATTTGTAGAGTGAAATTCAGGGCCCTTATCTCCTTTATATTGATGTGCTCCCTTTCTGGGCTGGAGACTAGACATCTCTGACCCTCCATGAGTCTACAGGTTACACCCATGTCTGAAGCATCAGTGTACAGCTCCTGAGTTAGAAGAGGTGGTTGCAAGGGTATGCCTGGATTCCTTGAAACCTGTTGAATCCACTAGTGTAACTCCTTTTTCAGGCAAGGCAGGAGTAGGATAAACTCTAGAGAAAGGGAGTGTTGTACCCATACTGTACTCAAGAACCACTGGAATTTCCTCATATGCAACTTATAGATTCATAGATTAGTACTAGGCTAACTGCCCTTGAGAGCCATTTTAAGCCTAGTCAATTATCCCTTGTGAGACTCAAACCCTGCACCTTCTGTTTGTAAGGCAAACACCTTAACCATTAGGCCACCCTCCCAACCCTAAAGCTTGGCTAAAGGAACCATAGAAATAGTGGATGCCACGAACCCCAGGAGGCGAAGAACTTCCCTGGCAGTCAGGGATTGAAGAAGCAAGAGATCCTGGAAGTAGGAGGTGAAGGACAGGACTTTTTCTGGGAGTAAGGAAGCCAACATCCTATCTAGTTGGATCCTGAAGCCAATGTAGATGTGGTCTTGAAAAGAGACTACAGTTAATTTCTGATAACTGATAGTGAACCCTTGACCCTCCAACAGTGACACTGTGAAGGAGAGGTTCTCCTGAAGGATATCTGGGGTCTGAGCCTGGAGAAGGTGGTCATCCAGGTACGGAAAAATCTGTATGACCTGTAGCCTGCACAAGGCAATGACATCAGCTAAGCATTTTGTGAAGATCCTCGGGGCTGTAGACAATCTATAGGGCAAGGTACATAATTGAAAATGTGAGGAAGCAATAGCAAAGTGAAGAAACTTCCTGAACCGAAGATGAATGAAGATATGCATCCTTGATGTCCAATAACACCATAAAGACCTGAGGAAGAAGGGTGGGTAAAGGTTACTATACAAAAGGTGGGAATGGTCTCCAAGGACTGTCCTTCCTGGGTACCAAAACAGCCTGGAGTAGAACCCTTTTCCTACTTGGGAGGGCGGCACTACCTGAATGTGCCTTGAGAAAGAAGGGTGGAAATGACCTGGGGAAAGAGTTTCAGTTGTTCTTTTGGAGGTTGTGGAATACCTCTGAAGGGGGTGGAGTCTCCCACACCATAAAATAACCTTGCAGGTTGATGGATAGGACACATGAGTCCTGAGTTATCTTTTTCCAAGCAGAGAGAGAAAGAGAGAGGCGAAGGGACAGAGGTGTTGGTGGTCTATGAGGCGGCTAACCAACTATGTAGGGTCTTTGGGATGAAGGCCTTACAAAAAGAACAGGTAGTATGGTCGTGGTCAGGGCCTAGATAAAATAAACAAAGGTCATGAGAGTCCTTATGTGGAATCTGCCTTCCACACTGACAATTGTCCTTCCTAGCTGATATGTAATCACAAAAACACACAATAGCCAAAAGATAGTAATGAAAAACCTCAACAGGGCACTTACCTGAACCACGGCTCGCAACTTGTCTGACAAGCGATGACTGGAGAGGTGGCAGAAAAGTTTTGAGGTCTGGTACGTGCAGAGGTCTACTTTATACAAGATGTCACTTTATGACCAACGTATGTTTGGCTTCTGTGCAACGTCGCACGTACCTCACAGTAGCACTAGATGTTTGTATAGTGGCTGGAAGTACAAGTCAGCTGGTGGTGGACTCCCTCATGTTACGAATACTGCAGCGTATGAACAGAAAGACATCAAGCATATCCATAATTTTATTAAGGAAAAGTATGACACTGTTTCCCCTAAAACCATCAAATGAAGCACTTAATCATATTTTATATTATATAGAAAGTATACAATTTTATATTATACACAGGGTTAACCTTATAAAGGGGGAAATAAGAGCTGTATTCCTTCAAAGATGAAGAAAACCTATTTTGACATCTTGGAAGACCATCTTCATGTATTTACGGGAATATTATAAGATGAAGTATTTAGGAGTATGGATTAAAAAGGTTTCTGTTATGGCAGCTAAGGATATGCTAGAAGAGACTAAAGAAAGGATAATAAACTGAGGAAACTGGAAGCTCTTGCTTATAGATATGGATAGTAAGATGCAACCAGTGAAAATGTTTTGAGCTCCATATTTTTATCAACCAGAGAAATTATGGGACAATAAATAAACAGGTTGGAGGAATTTATTAGTTGGGGGGAGGGACAAGAGTTAAGTGGGATAAGTTCTAGAGATATTCAGTTAAGGCTCACATAGATAACACAAGCAGAAGGTTAAATTTCAGAATGGAAAGGGATGATGATGATGATGTGGAGGTAGGTGGGGGTGGAGTTCTAGAAAAAGAGTAAGCAAGCATGATTTTGCATGCAGATTCTTTAGGAAATGACTGCGGTGGTGGTGCTGCGGTAGCGTTGTCGCCTCACAGTAAGACGTCCTGTTCGATTCTCAACTAGAGCGTCTTCTGTGTGGAGACATGCGTGAATGGGCATACCTTCGTTGAAGGTTGTGCGTCACAGCTGGCAACTCGGCACGTAAAAATCTACTGCCAATCATTAGCGGACTGGAGTTCCGCTGTGGCGACCCCTAACCGGGGTCTGTATAACTGACCATCAAATTCAAAAATATTATTAACTAAACAAAAATTAATCAACTCTTTAATGTACTGTGTTCAAGGACGGTCTTTCAAAAAATATTCTACAGCTTGCATACAAGCTAGCAACATCCAGTACCAGAAAATACATATTTCTATTCCATTTTACATCCTTTATTTGGCCAATGAAGTCAAATGTATCCTTTATATAAGAAGGTAACAATTACTTCTTGTAATAAAAACTGATGCAAAAAATACCCTACATTGTGAGTAAAATACCCACAGGCTGCCACTATTGGTTGGCCTGGTGGGTTTAATAAACTCTTGTGTATTTTAGACACACAATAAAATCTGGCTATAGTGGTATTTTTGCTTGAAAATATGTTGTTAACATCAGATATTGTGAAGTAATTCAAACGAAAACCTTTATGCAACAAAATATCATATTGACTTTTAGCTTGCACATAAACTTCCAGTCCAACTCTTTCATATACCTTACAATTATTTAAAAGGTTCATACACATTCTAAGATAATCATTAGATGTCATGACAACCAACAGCATCTCGGCTTAGAACAGCCTTTACAGTGTAAATTCATAATGTAAAAAAACATGACTTTTATATAAAAATCAAACATCAATTAAATTCATTAACAATTACATAATTAAACAATTAATCAATTAAATATATTACACATTTTTAAAAAGACATACATACTTCCAGGCTTATTCTATATAACTTTTCCAGTTACATTCTCTATTCATACCCTGGGATGTAAAGTATTAAACTTTAATATAAACACAGATTCCTTCTTTCTTAACATATATTTAATTGTATCTTCACCCAAATAATCTGTTTTTACTTGTTCTAATATTGTTACCTTCAATTCACTAAAAATCACCTTGATGTACCCGATTAAAATGTTCTAAGGGACTTGTAAATTTATTATTCCTTATATCTCTAATGTGTTCTTGAACCCTTTCTCCAAAACTTCTTTTACTTTCCCCCCATATAAAAATTATGGCAAGAACATTTTATAGCATAAAGAATGCATACATGTATGCATGACCCTAAAATGTGTTTGAAAACAGCCCAGAGGAAAGTGTGAAAGGCTCAAAATCATGGGCAAATTTTAAGCTTTACTCTTTGTTACCAAAGCAATGGATGAAGGTAAAACAGTTCACACCACATTACCTTGACCTGGCCAAGCCTTTTGACACAATCCCCTACTCAGGTGTAGTACAAAAGATGAATAATGTAGGAGCAAACACTTGCATCACTAGCTGGATTGCTAACTTGCTCACAGGATGCAGGAGATTAAAATAGGGGAAGAGACCAGTCACCATTGGAGTCCCCCAGGGTTTGGTACTGAGACTTTTTCTGTTTGGCATGTACATCTCAAAAGTAAAAGGAAATACCAAAGGACTTTGGCCAGCTAAGTCTGAGATGACTGCAAGCAGTTATTGAATCCCAAGTTGACAACCATCATGCAGGAAGATTTATCCCAAACAATAACTGGTGTCAAAATCATGACAATGCCCTCTGAGAACTGACCCAATTGTTTGGAATTTGGGAATTTGTGTGTACAGTGACCTAACTTTTAACCAACACGTGTCCAGAGTCATAAGAAAGCCTTTCTATATTGCATAGCTTATAAACAAATGGATTGTGACTAGATGTAGAGATGTTGCTGTTCCCCTTTACAAAGCTCTCATTAGGTCAATCATTTTTGTATAATGGACACTTTGGCATGTATCTGTCCAGCCCCATGCAACAACTGGGATACCTTCAGAGATACCTTACTTAAAAGAATACAAGTCTTACACAATAGGTCTTGCTTGTATGGACCACCTCAAAGGATTTATTACTATACTCAGTATCCTACAGAGTGCTTAGAGGTGACATGTCTGGCATACAAGGAATCCTCCGACCTAATACAGATGGACCTACTGAACATCAGCAAGTCAAATGGCATCAGAAATACTCAGTCCAAGTATCTAAACTGAATATTGTGTAGAGATGGATATATATATCACAGAGGTTACCACTGTTCCAGAACAGACTATCCATAAAAATAAAACAAAGCTCATCCGCTCCGCCCATATTCAAATGGGACCTGGATCTAAAGATGGGTAATAGAAAATGTACTCCAGGATTGCCATTCATGCCACTAATGGATAGAGGCAGTTGCTAAATGCTGCATCCCTTACATGGGTCCTTATCAATGGAATGATCACAGTTATTCTCACTAGGGCTAATATACAATTATCATAGCCATATGTTGTGGTACTAAATAGTTATAAAAATAGCTATAAAAAATTGCCCTTTTTAGATCACTAAGTGCCCCTCTCACCCACCACTCCTTCAGTTTTCAACAGCTTCCGGCACCTATGTTTAAAACCCAAAATAAATGCATTAGTAAATCCAGTACATTATGGCATCAAACATACCACTCTATTTTAAATGCTACTAAACACTACCCCTTCACTACAGCTTTTCACATTAAACTACAAAACAAACAAACAAAAAAATCTCAACAACTCTTCTTCCATTTTACCAAGAAACAAAACCCCCCTCCTTCACATGCCAACTTCCTTAATACATATGTATTAACATGTATACTTTACTAAATAACTAAAGTACTTTACACTATTATGTTATTTCCTTTATGTCCTACTTTCCAAAGCTGATGCCAAAACACTTATTTAATTCATGGCAAAATATATTCCAGCTATTTTCACTACACTCCTGAACCCTACATTCGCTACTAACTCTTCTTCTTTCACCACCACCTCTTTCATCTATATTACATTCTTTACTGCCATAACTGAACCATCAGTATACAACAGTAACAAAGTCACCTTCACTCAAATCCTTACCTCCCACCTGGCTTCCTCGGTATCATTACCACAAGTTTCAATAATGGCACTGATCACCACCACAGGCACTCTCATACTTAATGGGATGGCCACCCTACCACCCCATTTCTCACCTCTACTGATTTTTACACTTTTCCTGTCCAATCATGACAAGACACCTGCAACTTTTCTTATGTTGTCCTTAGAAAGTACAAATGTGTAAAATCTTACCATAACAGTAGATGTCCTTTCCTTCACTGTTTGCAGTATTCGTAGCCTTTTGGAATTCCCTGTCTCCAGGGTCCCACCAGTATACAAACGCCAACTGTTGCTTTAAGGTATGCCATACATCACACATATGCGCCTCGCATAGCACAGGGCTTAAAGGTGATGTCCGGATATATCATCCTCAGAACCGATAGCCCCAGTAAGAAGGCCAGTCCAAGGAAAACCAAGAGGTAACTAGCACATCCAGGAGAGAAACGGACCAGGGGGAGGAGGGAGGGAGTCAATACTGCAGCAGTGAAGGAAAGGACATCTACTGGTAAGATTTCACACAACTGTACTATGTCCTTCCATTCATTTGTTGCAGTACTTGTAACCTTTGGGAGAGTGCCAAAGCTCAAGAAGAAACTTGGAAGGACGAAGGACCAGCAGAGCCCTCTAGGAAGCCATGAAGTATGGCCCTATCAAAACCAGCTCTAGCTCTGGAGATTCCATCCAACTAGTAGTGTTTAGTGAAAGTACACACAGAAGTACAGGCAACTGCTTCAAGAATAGAGTTAGTATTCGACCTCTTGAAAAAAGCACCAGAAGAAGCCACAGCTCTAGTAGAATTGGCCTTTACAGGAGGAAGGCTCTCACCATGAAAAGTATAACAAAAATAAATAGCCTTGGAGATCCAAGAGGAAATAGCTTGCTTGGATACAGCTAAACCTAGGGATCTAGGATGAAAAGAAACCAACTGATACGATTTTCTAATAAAATCTGAGTTGTCTATGCACAACTCATTAACCACTTTGGGCATAAAAGGATTAGTAAGCAAGGAAACACTGTTCTTATGAAACACCAAAAAAGGAGGACAAGCCATAAGGGCTTGAAGCTCAGACACCTGCCTGGCAGAAGTAAGAGCCAACAAAAGAATTCTATTTCAAAAGCAATAGTGCAAGGAAGCTGAAGCAGCTAGCTCAAAAGGCGCTTGAGTCAACTTCTTAAAAATAAAATTAAGATCCTAGGGAGGAGGAACAGGCTTCCTGGAAGGCCTAATATGATGGACATCTTTAAGGAATTGCTTAGCTTTAAATCTAAAAGCTAAGAGTAGATAAAAGCAGACAAGCAGAGATAGCTGATAAGTGGGTCTTAACAGAAGAATGGGCCAAACTAGCATTGAGCAATTCACACAAATAAAGAACCAAACAACATCCAACGTAAGTGGATCCAGGTTAAGAGAGAGACATAACAGAAAACCTCTTCCATTTGCATAAGTAGAATTTCCTAGTATTGGGTTTCCTGGCCTCATGTAGGACTCCAAGCACGTCCTTAGAAAAAAGGTGTCTACATGGAATAAAAATCCCATCATCCACAGCATCAGCTGAAGAGTGGACAGGTGGGGATGGATGAAAGATGCGTTGTCTTGTGTGAGTAGATCCATCCTGTGAGGTAACTTCTGATGACTGCCCTTGGCTAAATGCAGAAGAGGGAATCCAATGCTGTCTCGTCCAAAAGGGGTCACCAACAAGATTTTGCAAGCGTCCCGTTGAATTTCGAACAGGACTTTTGGAATGACAGGATGGGGACAGAATGCATAAAGAAACATACTCTTCTAAAAAAAACAGAGGGCATCCACCTTCCACACCAGAGGATGGAGTACTCTGGCACAAAGCAGGAAGCTGTCTGTTCAGAGGGGAGGCAAACAGATCTAGTTGAGTAGTCTACTGTTGGACAATGTCCAGAAACACATCCCTATGAAGCATCCATTCATGGGATTCAGTTAAGGACCTCAGAGTGTCTGCCACAATGTTTGAACCTAACAGAATGTAAACTGCCCGAAGAGTCACTTGAGTTTACAGCAAGATCCCATACCAGGAATGCCAACTGGCAAAGAAAGTAAGCTCCTGTTCCCCCCTATTTGTTTATACACCACATCACTGAGGTATTGTCTGTAAATACCCTGACAGGTCCTGGAGAGAAAAGATGATGATGGAAAACCAACAGAAGAGCTCTCATATTTTTGACCATGATGTGCTATTTCTGCTGAAGAGGTGACCACAACCTCTGTACCTTTAGGGAGTGATAAACTGCTCCCCATCCCACGTCAGAAGAGTCCATGAACAGTTCCTGTGACGGAAGAGGGGGATGAAAAGGGAGCCCTGGATTTAGAGAGAATTGTTAGATCCATCAGTGAAGTTTCTTCTTGAGACAAGGGAAAAGAGGAAATACAAAGTCTAGAGGATGTGCATGTTGAAGCCAAACAGATTTCAGAAACCACTGAAACTTTCTCATATTGAGTTTGGCCAGAGGAAGGATAGGAATGATGGATGCCATGAAACCCACAGCTCTCAAACTCCCTGGCTGTAATGGAGGCCAGAGGAAGAACAGTTTGGAAGCAGGAAATGAAAGCTAAGGCCTTGGAAGGCAGCAGGGATGCCAGCATAGGCACCATCTGAATCCTGCAACCTAGAAAAATATGATCCTGAGGAGTCAGAGAAGACATTTTGAAGTTTGCTGTGAACCCCAGGCTCTGAAGAAGGGAAATGACAAAATGAAGACTTTGCAACATGATTTCTGGAGAAGACGCCTGAATCACCAGGTCATCCAAGTAAAGAAATACTTGGATTCCCTGAAGCCTGCAAAAAGTAATCATATGAGAGAGGCATTTGGTGAATACCCTTGAGGCAGAAAAGGCAAAGGGCAAAGCAGAGAAAGGAAAATGCCAGGAAGTAACAGAGAAAAGCAAAAATTTCCTGAAAAAGGGGATAGATGGGAATATGGAGATAAGCATCCTTGACATTCAGAGACCCTCTATAAGCCTGAGGAAACACAGTCTGAAGGGATGACATTAGAAAACTGGGCAACTTCAGAAAAGTGTTTAGATGACAGAGATCTAGAATGGGTATCCAAGTACCCTCTTTTCTGGAAGTAGAAACATTCTGGAGTAAAATCCCTTCCCCTTTGGGACACTGGCACTTCTTGAATAGTACCCTGAGTCAAAAGGTCTCAAAAGTACCTCTGGGAAAAAAGGGAGTTGTTCCAGAGGAGGTTGAGAAATGTCCTAAAAAGGGGGATGGGATTCCCACACCACAAGATACCCCTGGTGAATAATGGGCAGAACCCAAGAATCCTGAGCAATCTGAAGCCAAACAGGGAGACAGAGCGAGTGAGGAAGTGGAAGAGAAAGAGGAATGTGGTTGGGAAGAGATGGCTATTCAGACAATACTTGGTTTATCTGGAAAGGAAGACTTTTGAGTCCCTGGAGTCTGAGTAGCCTTAGCAGCAGGGAACCTGATAGCCATTCTTATTTGCTCTCTTATTGGGGTAGTTTCTTTGAAATTTAGGCACAGAAGAGACAAACACCTCATCCTAAAGGGACTTAAACCAGCAGTAGCTTCCCCAAACAACTGTTTATTACCAAGAGGGGTATCCACCAACTTAGCCTTGATATCATCAAGCAATGATTGAAATTTAAGCCAAGAATACCTCCTCACCACTGAGCCAAAAGCAGCAGCCGTAGACGATGCATCTGTTGCATCATAAAAGTTGATGGAATGACGAACCACCTGAGAGGATGTCCCTAACAGAGAAAGAGCAGAAGTTTTACCCTCAGAGTCTGGGAGATCAGAAATAACCTGACAGGCTTGAGAAAGAAGAGCAGACACATACCTGGACATATGGGTCTGATAATTAATAACCCGAAAAGCCAAGGTAGCTGAGGTGTAAACTTTCTTAATTAGCCTTTCCATGGTTCTGCTATCAATATCAGAAGTCAGTAACTTGGGCGAGGGAAGCAAATGACAGGGCTCGTCAGAAACTGCATACACCACTGAGGGGTCAGCAACAGGACATCCGTACAATAAGTTACAGTCCTCAGGCATCCTATAACACCTGTCAGGTTTCTTGGGAGCAGGGGTCAGAGAATCAGGAGCTTTAGAGGCATTGGAAAATGCAGCCAAAACAGGAGGAATAGCAGAAGGTTTCGGAGATTCCATCTGCAGCAACAGATGGTAATTCACATGGATTTCAGAGACCTGATTGTAATCCCATTTAAAAAACTTGCGTCCCCAAAAGAAATTTCTTTGGAGGGAGTATCAGGACTGTTAGCTAAGATTCCTCTTCCTCTGACTGAGGAAAGGATAAGGATAAGGATAAGAATCTGGGAAGAGTAAAGCAAGGGGATTCCTCATCAGAATGCAACTCCTCCTCAGAGAAATTCTGTTTCCTGAGCCTTTTAAGGGGAGCAGAGGACCATGTTGGACATGGAACAGAATTCCACCCCCCAGGAGGTTGTAATGCCATCAAAGCATTAAACAAACCTTAAGTAAAGGCCTGCCATTCATAGGTGTGTACTAGGCCAACGGCTCTAGAGCCGCTACAAGCCTAGCCCATAGACGTGCCCTGGCATCATGCTGCTGTTAGATCCTGGTGGGAACGAACTCTGAAGATCCCTAGGAGCAGGAGAGACATGTCAGTTTTCTTTAATGGGATGTCTGCCCTGTAAAACTTAGAAGGCTCTGACCTAGGACAGAAGTAGTTGGGACATCTTCCCTAACTAATATCTGAGAAACACCCCTAGATCTCTCAGAAATAATCAACCATGGTTCCCCCTGACCATTCGAAATGGATGTCTGCAAAGCCTCATCGGACATGCTAAAAGCCGGATCTCTGCCAGCCTCCAATGCGACCACAGCAGAGAAATCCACCAACAAAGCCGGGAGAACTTCTGGACTCTCATTGACCTCAGGAGAAATGTCCAGCTGAGGCCGGAAAGCAGATTCCAGTCTTGGTTTCTTAAGCTGCTTCTTCCCCAACAGCTGACCCGCGGTGTAGAAAGCTCCTTCCACAGTATCCTGAACGAGATGCTTGATTCACTGATTCTCTATAAACAATGCTAGGGAAGACAGCTTACTACACAGAGTCTTTGGCAAAAAAAAAACCTGACAAATGGAGCAGGACTTATAGTCATGAGAGACACCTAGGCAAAACAAACACGATTTATTGTGGTCTTTATGGGAGATCTGTTTCCTGCACTGGCATTTACTCTTCCAGGATGACATTAACCCCAAGAAGCAACTAAAAGTCAAGAAAAAACAACCCCCAATGGTGCATTTATTTGCAATGGCTTAGAGACCAGCAAACAGGATGTAGGCATTCAAACCAATGATTGAGAGGCATTCAGACTGACTGCAGTGATGTAGATGTTCAGACCGATTATCAAGAGATGTGTTTGGACTGGCAGTAAAGAAGTTCTGAGGATGGTATGTCTGGACATAACCTTTATGCTCTATGCTATGCAAAGAGCATACGTGTGACGTATGGTGTACCTTAAAGCAACAGCAGTCTTTTGTATACTGGCCGGATGTTGGGCTGCAGAGGCAGGGAATCCCCAAAGGTTATGAATACTGTAACCAGTGAATGGAAGAACATAGCAATTACTTTCTTCCAACCCCCTATATTTATAAAATCACCCACATCTACTAATGAAACACTATTAAAATGCATTTACTACACCACATGCAACCACTTTTCCTTCATCTTTCTCTTGGTTATAACACAATCTATTGCTTCCTTCACAGTAATCATCTCTTACACCTACTTATAATGAACACAAAATGCCTCTTCATATACTACTACTAATATACTATAAAAAATAATTCATAAAATATTTATGAAAATTCAGAATCTGAATTCCCCATCATTTGTGTTTTCCAATTCAACTCTCTTCTTCAGTATAAACTTAATTACTCCCTCTCTATATATT
The DNA here is from genome assembly GCF_019279795.1 of Protopterus annectens. Lineage (NCBI taxonomy): Eukaryota > Metazoa > Chordata > Ceratodontiformes > Protopteridae > Protopterus > Protopterus annectens. Next base: position 1,743,343,144 of record NC_056735.1, read on the forward strand.
TCTCCTTCTTTCATACCTTTTTCCACCCATTCACTCAAAACTTCTAATCTTCAGACATATCCTTGTAAAATCCATCAGCTTTGCAGCCAACTTCACCTTACCTTTTTTATTACAACTACCAATTCTTCTCACAAAATAATGCTCTACAACCCTTCTACAAACTCATTTTGTATTTTTTCTTTCCATTTTCCTTCTTTCACACTTCTGTCCTCATACTTTTTTCTACAAATCTTTGTTTTTACATACCATCCACCTCATCTTTCTCTCAAGACCTTTGAGCTCACTCTAAAAAGGTGATGCCTTCTTTTTCTTTCCTTTCAACTCCCACTCCAATTTACACATCACAGCATTCTTTTTATCATACTCGTAACTTTTTCATATTACTAAAAACTGTCACTTTTTTCCAATAGCTATTTCTCACAATCCCTTTCATCCCTCATAATACTGTTTTTCTTCTCTTCCTTTTCCATCTGAATATATACCTCCAGTACTTCTTGTTGTATATTAGTCACCAAGATGGCTAGTCTGTATAGAACCATCTCATGAACAAATGTAATTTTTAATCTGTTATGCACTCATCCTTCCTATCTCATAAGTCAGTCTCTAACGTCTAACTTCCCTTCCTCCTTAATCACTTCATTAGATTCATCAACCCGATCCCAAATCATCAACAGCCCTATCCAAAATTACCAAATGATCTGGATACTTGGCAACCTTCTTATCACCCCAATCACTTCCTTGACATCCTCTGAAAAAAAAAATGTAAACTCTACCTGTAACTCTCTCATTGCCAACTCTGTTCAAAAGAAACCCTGATCATTTGATGGGAAATTGCAAATTCACTCTTGCCCTGGTCACCATATCTCTGATGGACAAAGGTCAACAGTAAGTAAATGAATCCATAACTAATACACCCCCTCCCACACATACACACACACACATATAACCCTTAGCAACCTCTTTACTAACATACCCCACCATACAGGCATTCAAGGAACTCTGGGACAAAAGTGGGTTGAGTTGCATGGCTAGGCTTGTGAAGACCCTGGTGGCCTAGTACGAACTAATGAACCTACGATCCCCCACTTTTTCAAATACACACACTAGTTACTCTTACTGATTTCATTTTCACCCTTATAGCACAAGCCAGCGCTCCCCTGAAACCCAGACATAATGTCCAATACCTTAATATCCATATTTTAATGAGCACAGCAATACTAGAATGTACACCCTCACCTACATCCCACACTACCTAACTCATAACAGAAAATACTTTTTCCACACACCTAGTATATAACAAATGCACTACATCTACATACAGTTTCTTAATCAATAAATACATTTTTTTTGCATCATTTTTTCTAAGGATTCCTGATAATTCACTGATCACTAGTTCACTAGAATGCTGAAATAAGGATAGCTAAATAGAGAAATCATGTCATGTCGAACAGCCATGCGTTTGAAGGGTAGAACACTGGCAGCATTAAGTAAAAAGCCATGCAGTAGAAATGTCAGCAGCAATATCAGGCATTCCAGTGTTAAAGTATCGAATAAGCCATGTTACTACAGTATAGCCCATGTACAAAAACCACAGTGGTGGCACCCCACTAACAGACATCATATACAGCAAAAACTGCTTTCATAGAAGCCTTCACGATTTCCCACTCACTGCCTCCATGTACTTGTATTGCTATATGTATTTTCCTCTATATATACTTATAGCTGGATCTGCTTCACATGACTGAAAACTCAAAATACTGAATTTCATTTCACTTGAGACCAAAACACCTATTTTTCAAACTACTGAAAACTCATTTGACTGAGTCTCATTATGCTGAAAGCTTACAAAGCTGAATTTCAAAAGACTGAATTTTAAGCCATAGACATGCACATTTACAACACCAATGACCAACTCTTTTCAAAGCTTAAAAAAAACCTACTTACTTACTCCCTTACTTACCCTCTTAACAGAAACCGAACAATATAAAACCAAACATGGGGGAACTACACCCCCCCCCCCAAACTATAACTCCAGGATCACACTACAGTGGGGAAAAAGGCATATAACTTTTACTTACATTACAGGACTGTACACATATGACATTCGCCATATTACTTTAGATGCTTCCCATAAAGAGAGAGAGACACATACCCTCATTTAGAAACACTACTTTCTACGCTACTAGCGGTATTCTGACAGTAGGCACTTTAAGTTATAGTAATTTTTTTTTTTTTTTTACCACAAGCAAGTCACAGGTGAAGTGAAATGCATCACGTCTACAGCTTAAAATTCAGTATTTTGAAATTCAGCATTGTAAGCTTTCACTCAGTCAAATGAGTTTTCAGTATTTTGAAAATTAGATATTGTGGTCTCAGTAAAATGAAATTCAATAATTTGAGTTTTCAGTCGTGTGTGTGTGTGTGTGTGTGTGTGTGTGTGTGTGTGTGTGTGTGTGGTGTGTGTGTGTGTGTGTGTGTGTGTATGTGTGTATATATATATATATATATATATATATATATATATATATATATATATATATTTATATATATATATATATATATATATATACATACACACACACACACACACACACACACACACATACATATGTACGGATAGATATAAAGATACAAAATAGATAAAGATATAGAAATGGAAGATGTAAACTGGTCCAATGACTGCACACTTACCTGCTCAGCATGTATGACACTGTGCATGTGTGTTGAACTGACAGGTAGATGTGTGCAGTGGAAGACAGCACACGGTACCAGTAGGCCGAGAAAGCAGTGCTGGACTTGCACAACAGCAGCATGTGAAATGGTCAAATTTTATATGACAAACAGTCCTTATTGAGTAATGCAACAGCTTTATGGTGAAAACAAAACAAATGAAAAAATAAATGGCGCATCTTGCAATGCTGCAACCTTGTGTGACCATCACAATGCATACCAAACAGACCTCTCAACCTCTTAGCACAAGAAATCTGGACAAACCCTAAAATAATAGGGAAGCAAAGACCCAGATTTTAAATACCGCTCTTATAAACTTAAAAGGTGTTAGAATATCAGGATTTGTGTTAGCTTGCATTTTCTGAAGGATATGAAGTCTGAAACACAAATGTCTGTCATTATTTAGTGACTTCACTCCTCAGTGAGTTGCCAGAAAAAACAAGTTTTATGAGACTCTGACCAAAAATATGAGACAAAAATCTGGACAGTTGAGAGGTATGACTCCATATTACAGCTTCAGGGCATAGGGGGCATTTTTGAGGAAATCCATGTATGTGTACTCTTCCATGTTCTCCAAAGTAGTTTCCAACCTCTCCTCATACAGAAGGCTGCAGTACCTTAGTGGACTTCCTTGAATTCCAGACAGAAATCTGGCATGTACAATGTACACACAGTTTTGTTCAGCATGAGGGACCTCAACAGTAAGATGTACATTTAACTGAAGCTTCCCATCAAGCAAAGTAGCTGATACTGCCATGCTTCCACTCAATTCTGGCTTCCTCCTGCCATAAAGATCAGGAATACACCAGAAATTCGGGGATAGTTGGGGCAAGTCTATGTGCTAAAAAAATGGAGGATGGGGATTGGCTTAATGCTCAAGGTGTTTATCTCACAGGCACAATGCATAGGGTTTTATTCCCACCTTTGGTCACAGTTTAGGTATTGGCTAGGTGTGAGGTATTCTGCAGATTAATTGCCTAACATTTACCTATGAACCTACAGTAATGGGGCTGCTGATGTGGAAAACAAATCCCTCAAATCTGTAAAAACACCAGGTACCTTTGGTGGTGTGAGAAATGCCAGGGCTAAAAAAACACTTCAGACTGAGCTGGAAGTGGACATTAGAGCTGTATAGGCCCAGCCATACCATGACACTGCTCTTTACAGAATACACACTGAGAGAAATCAAGGCAATCTTTAGGTTGTGACAATAGAAGGTTTGCTTGAATATTGTGTATGGCTGCACTTTCTAAGTCAGAATTGATGCATGTTGGTTTAGCACTGAGATTATGCTCCTCTTATCAACTCCAGCAACATGGTTCATATCATATTATGGGTGTGCTGCGTTTTGTAGTTCACCACATATAATAGCAGCAAACACTTGGAGCAGCTATTTTCAATATACCATATATGGTATATAGCTGATGAGTGAAATGGCCCTTTGTCACAAAAGTTCCATTCACCATTCATTGTATTGCTTGGCTGAACATGTTGTCCAGAGTGGTAAGTAGCAGCACTTCCACACAAAGACTCCCCATCAATGGTTTACCTCTTTATGAAGAAACCCTCTGAGTAACCACTGTTCTGAGTCAATTTCGCATTATGTCCACTTTGTTCTGTGGGATGCAAATGCATCCCTTCTTAAATGATGGGACCTGAAGACAAGTGCTTGTCTACTTGGCATGTTGTGCACTATAACACTATCCAAAGTGTTGCAGACATCCTTCATAACATGGCATGGTGGATCCTTACTTCCTGTACCTCTAATAGGGAGTGTTGCAGCACAGTATGTGGGGGTGCTGGTGACACATGGAGCTTAGCAGTTCCTCTCCATTTGCTATTCTTGTTACAGCTCTTCCACAACAACCTTATTTATACTTGCATTTGCAAGCCTAGTAATTCCTTGATTTCACCACTTTTTCTCATACATGCACACAGCCCTTTATGTATAGCAGTTTCTTACTTCTTTGACTCCGCAGATAACCATACACATGCCCTATTGTTCTGGGTGGGTGGTTTACCATCTGTTTGCTGACGTTTCCAAACTCGTGATTAACTGATTGTCCTGCAGCAGGCTAAGAAGCCTTTGAACACATACATTTTTGTTTTACTGCACATAGTACTATTTCTTATGTTTATGCATGTGTTTGTCTGTCTGTACTGTCATGGCAGTGGTAATATCACATACTTGTTATTCAGGACTTATTGCTTCATTGAGTTTTCCACCTGTTAATGTTCACTGACATGGCATGCTGTCATCAGTTGTTACTATGCTACCTGACCTTTCAGTAGCATTTTTTTTTTCTCTCTCACTTCTGTTTCCCTTTCCCAGTCTTTCGGTGCTTTAGTATGGCTTTCGTTCCTACCTCTTGCTTTTTTTTTTCTTTTTTGGTCTCCATCCCTCTTTCCTAACTTCATTCTTTCATTACCTTTTTAATGCTCCTACATTTCCCGCCCTTCCATTCCCTTCCACATATAAATTTGTATTCCTCTTGGTTTTACCTCTTTTGCTTTCCCTATTCCAACATTTCATCTTACTACTTTGTCATTCCTTCTGTCTTTAGTGTTCCTGTATTCCCGTTTATGGCATCTCCCTCTAATTTCATGTTCCCTTTTGTACTATTCATATCACTGACACTACATTAAAATCAACTTTCCCCTTTTTTGTTTACATCTTTTCTAAGACCTTTTACAACTTTCTTTTCCTTCTCCTTACTCTATTGCCTATTGACTTAATAGATTCTTTTTTTGACCCTGTTTCTACCATTCCTTCTTCTCATTCATCAACATCCAAACAGAAAACGGTTTACCACCTGTACCTCTAGTCCAGTTTCATTCCTAAAACCTACAGAAAACCACGAACTAATGAAAATATATATATCCAACAGCACTAAGGCAATCAAACGGACAACCGATAAATAAATACAAAAAGAGGAATTTATTTGTAAGCGCTTTCGGCTGCGTAGTTCCAGCCTTCATCAGACAATTTCAAATTCTTCGTTACAGTCTTGTATAGAATATACTTAATCAATTAAGATGTTAAAAAGCACCTAATGGCTTCTTAAAAACATATACTCACAAACGTTTTAATACATCACTATGTATACATGAAATTACATAAATAATTAACTTTATTATTCCAATATTCTAACTAAAAATATATAAAATATATATATATATATATATATATATATATAAATGAATGAAAAAATATGTATATGTGAATAATATAAATTATGTTGAATATATAAATGTGTATACACTAAAAATCAAAAAATTATTATCTATCTATAGCCTTCAATTTTAAAATACTAGTGATGGAAATGGAATTGTTAAGACCAGGAGGTTGGGTGGCATTTAAAAACACCTGCCACCAATATTCCTTGGATTCTAATATAATTTTCCAGGGGCCTCTTCTGGGTGATGGTAGTACTTGCTTTAACACCATAAATTTGAATTTGTGCCCAGGATGCTGTGCTGTGTGTCTATACAACGCACTGTTTTGCGATAATTTATTAATATCATATTTATGCTCATATATGCGTTGCTTTAATCTACGTTCAGTTTTCCCTATATAGTAGGCGAAACAATGTGAACATATTGCAGCATAAACTACCCCCAAGGTATTGCAATTATATTTTCCTTTAATTTTAATAGAAATACCATTGATGTTTATTTCCTCAACTTCCAAAATATCTGCACAATAATTGCACATATTACATTTTTTCATCCTACCATTTGTGTTGTATGTCACACTGAATGCAGTATTACACCAATCTTTTAAATTTCTATCTCTTTTATAAACAATTAAAGGTTGAACCCCTAATAATGTAACTAATTCTGGATCCTTCCTAATAATACTCCAACTAGATTTTTGACACATTCAGAATCTTGTATAAAAGTGGTAATAAAAGATACATTACTACTATTGATGTGATGTTGACTACTCTCAACACTGTTCAACTGAATATTATCCAATAGTGGTACTTGCTGTTCCATGCCGTTTTGTTGTTCAAGCAACTGTGTGTGAGAGCTATCAAAATCCCTTAATAATGGTTTATAAAAAACATTTTTTCTTTTATTCAAAACTTCATTAAATATAGTATCAGTGAACTGCTTGGGATATCCCCTATTTAAAAACATATTTATAATAAAATTAAGAACAAAAGGTGCTGGTAAACAAACAAATAAATAACTGAAAACCAAGGCTGAGAGACAAAACAGTGGAATAATCCAAACAGAAATAGCGTATTCAAAATTTATTTATCCGCTTTCGTCCATAGACTTCTTCAGAATAAAATCCAACATGTTCATACTCATTAAATACTTACAAACACAAGTAAAATCAATTAAACAATTAACGTTAAAAAACGCCCTCTTGCACTAATCAACTAATTAAACTATTAGACAAATGAAGTAAAACCATGTCTACATCTTTTTTAACTTGTAATGTACGATGCTTTAAAAAACACTTAATATTGACGGACTCATTGAGTCCTGGGTGGCAATCTGATCGCAGTCTGATTTGCCATACTGTCTCACGTTGCAACAAATAATTTTTAAAATCGCCATCTCTCATGTCCCTATGGCAAACTTCCAAAATAGAAAACAAAAATTTTTTAAAAATACAACATACCAAAGAATGTTTGTAGAGAGCATTAGTTTCGTCTCTCATTTTAATACTGTATAAATGCTCTCTTATACGAACCTTTAATTGTCGTGAGGTCATACCCACATAGTATGCTGGACATGTGGAGCATAATGCTATGTAGATGACCCCCTGAGTACTACAATTAACTGATCCAGGAACTTCAATAGTTCTATCAAAGGAAGCTACAGAAATATATGGACCTGTGGAAATGTAACGACACATGTTACAAGCGTGACAACAGTGCATACCATTCCTATTGGATGTCAAAATACATACCGTCTTGTTCAATGCACGTGTGTCGTCATGCTCTAAAGCTTTTTTAATATTAAAATAATTCTTTTCAACGAAAAAAGGTTTGTTACCCAATATTTTACAAATATCCGAGTTACCTTGAATAACTCGCCAGTTCTGTTCTAATAGGCGTCGTATACGCCCACTATCAGAACTCATATTAAAACTACAAACAGGTTTCTCATAATTCTGGTTAATTTTCCTGTTTGTCAAACCGTCATAACTACTTGATGTTGTTAAACTTAATATAGAAGGATAACTATCTTTTCGTTTTTGAAAAATTTCATCAGCTGAAGCACTAATCAATTTCTTTTCATATCCTCTGTTCAAAAATAATGAAGAAATAAAATCAAATTCTTCTAGTAAATCTACTTCTTTTGACGTCATTCGACATGCCCTGATGAACTGACCTCTAGGGATGTTTTTGGTGACATGTCTAGCATGTCCACTTCGAAAATGTAAATAAGCATTATTAAATGTTTTCTTCCTATAAATGCGACTATGAAATCTACCTTCTTCCATGTCCCATATAAGAGAAATGTCTAGAAAATTAACACACAAACCTACTTGTCCGATGGTAAACTTTAAATAATTTGAAAAAGAATTGATATCTGACAAAAAATTATTGGCAGTGCAATGATCACCTTCTATGACAAAAAACAAATCATCCACATAACGTGAATAAAAAGAAATGTTAAAGTTCTTCCTCAACACTGGCATGAATTCTAACTCCCAACAAGCCATCACTAAATTGGCATATGCTGGCGCTGCGGATGACCCCATTGCTACTCCTCTTTTTTGTCTGTAAAATTTTTCTCCAAACAAAAAATAGTTGTTATATAAAACTATATCTAATAGCATACAAATAGTAGAAATAGCAGAATTGCTATATTCAGGTTTGTTTTTTACCAGATAACTTCTTATGGCATCAATCCCATCTTCGTGGGGTATACAAGTATACAATGAAATGACATCCACAGTTAATAAGAAATGTCTGGATCAAACAACTTGCTTAGAGCATAACTGTTAAATTTGAACAAGAAATGCCAAGAATCACGGGTAAAGGATTCATGCTTTTCAATGATGGAACCTAAAATGGCATCTAAAACTAAAGAGATGCCTTCAGTGACTGAGTGTGGAGACGACACTATTGGTCTAAACGGTGGATTAACTACTGATTTATGTGTTTTGGGTATTCCAAACATTACCCCTATTCGTGGTTTATCAACAAGACAAAAATTGTACATTTCAAAACTGATGTCGCCAGACATTAAAGCTTCGTATAACTGTGAATGTATAAAACGCTGACTACGATGTATATCTGAGAGTACTACTTCATCATATTCATCAGTGTTGTTCAAAAGTTCAAACATCTTATCTTTATAACAGTTTTGTGTCATGATTACTATGTTGCCCCCCTTGTCACTCTTCATGAACCTGAATTGGTTTGTTAAAGCAGTTAAGTTCTTTAAAGCTTTCCTCTCAATTTCTGTCATGTTTGAATGACAATTGGGACTACGTTGCAACATTTTACCAATATCCTGTATGCACAATTCTTCAAACACCTTTATGGTGTGATGCAAAGTCGGAGAATAACTAGAAGGTTTGTTAAAAACATTCTGCCTATCAACTGGCGTAAAATGCATTAAATAATGCAAATTTAATTTTCTCGTGTATTTTTTAAGGTCAATTACTGTATTAACATAGTTAGCTCTTAAGCTGGGAACAAAATTGAAACCCAGCTTTAAAACATTTAAATCCTGTTGGGAAAAAACATGATCAGTTAAATTTATAATGCTAAAATTGTTACAGTCATCAACTATGTCTCGTCCCCGGAGGACTGAGAATTCAAAAATGTCCTGCTTCGGGTCAGAACAGTTTTTAAATCCGATTGTTTCTTCTTGCCGAAAAAAGCCGTAGAAGAAGGATTCACAGTCCGTGCAGTCAAGGTGCCGCTAGAATTAGACCCAGCCTTGGCACCAGCAGCCTTACCATCAGCAACTATTGATGGAAAGTTAGTGTCATTCAATACTAACAAATTTGTATCATTATCGGTCGTCACAGAAACTTTGTCATGTTGCACAGAATTAATTCCTGATGAACAATCACCAATAGAGACTGTCTCTTTACTTAAAGGCACGTTATTAGTGCCTACTGTTTCTTTATAAGTAACGCTGGCAACAGTAGATTTCAACAATGGTTCTTTGTTGAAAGCACTTTTGTTGTACCCTTTGTAATTGTTTACTTTACCAAATTTACTGGGAACTGCGAAATGGTTATATGCTGTCTTGTTCCTATAGGAAGCAATGTCACGCTCCAACTTCCCATGCTTTCTGTTAACATTATCAACAGTGTGTTGTTCAATGTCATGCAGAATATCAGTAATTAACTCATTAAAGTGATCTTCAGAAAGAGTACATTTAAAAAAGGACTCAATATCAGTTATTTCTCTTTTGAGACATTCCATTTTTTCATTATTGTTGTCAATTAATATCTTCAAGAAGCGCAAACCCGCTTCATTGAAAAAACTGACAAGTGTATCAAACATTGGCTCACCTGTGTTTACACCATTAGGACATTTGAAAAAACGGAGCCCTTTGGGTACGATGTTTAGGTCAATACACCGAGAAAAATAACAATTCTCCAAGTCTATCGATTTGTAACGTTTGAGCAGTTTGGTTAACTGCTCGCGTTTGTGATAGAAACCCTCATTGTTAAACTTTGTAGCAGGTCTTCCCAAGGACGAGAAAGGATTTCCGACACGGCCGAAGACTTGCTCAAGCGAACCTCGACCAATAGTGCGCTGCTGTCTTTCTGTGAAAACTTTCTTCACAGATGGAATGTTTTCACATTCAATGACAGTATCCATCTCATGAAATGACTCGTCCAAGTTGGTACCTTTAACATCCGTTTTAGTTTCATTTGCTTTCATTACTAAGAATTTTAAAGAGTTGTTGATTTCTTTCAAAGTTGCCGCCAACAAACAGTTTAAAGTGACAGTCTCGTCAGTAGGTGTAGGGTGTATCGTTAGATTCAACAAAGCTTCGTCGTCAACATCCGCCATGGTAATGGCACATAAGAAACCAAGAACAAAAGGTGCTGGTAAACAAACAAATAAATAACTGAAAACCAAGGCTGAGAGACAAAACAGTGGAATAATCCAAACAGAAATAGCGTATTCAAAATTTATTTATCCGCTTTCGTCCATAGACTTCTTCAGAATAAAATCCAACATGTTCATACTCATTAAATACTTACAAACACAAGTAAAATCAATTAAACAATTAACGTTAAAAAACGCCCTCTTGCACTAATCAACTAATTAAACTATTAGACAAATGAAGTAAAACCATGTCTACATCTTTTTTAACTTGTAATGTACGATGCTTTAAAAAACACTTAATATTGACGGACTCATTGAGTCCTGGGTGGCAATCTGATCGCAGTCTGATTTGCCATACTGTCTCACGTTGCAACAAATAATTTTTAAAATCGCCATCTCTCATGTCCCTATGGCAAACTTCCAAAATAGAAAACAAAAATTTTTAAAAATACAACATACCAAAGAATGTTTGTAGAGAGCATTAGTTTCGTCTCTCATTTTAATACTGTATAAATGCTCTCTTATACGAACCTTTAATTGTCGTGAGGTCATACCCACATAGTATGCTGGACATGTGGAGCATAATGCTATGTAGATGACCCCCTGAGTACTACAATTAACTGATCCAGGAACTTCAATAGTTCTATCAAAGGAAGCTACAGAAATATATGGACCTGTGGAAATGTAACGACACATGTTACAAGCGTGACAACAGTGCATACCATTCCTATTGGATGTCAAAATACATACAGTCTTGTTCAATGCACGTGTGTCGTCATGCTCTAAAGCTTTTTTAATATTAAAATAATTCTTTTCAACGAAAAAAGGTTTGTTACCCAATATTTTACAAATATCCGAGTTACCTTGAATAACTCGCCAGTTCTGTTCTAATAGGCGTCGTATACGCCCACTATCAGAACTCATATTAAAACTACAAACAGGTTTCTCATAATGCTGGTTAATTTTCCTGTTTGTCAAACCGTCATAACTACTTGATGTTGTTAAACTTAATATAGAAGGATAACTATCTTTTCGTTTTTGAAAAATTTCATCAGCTGAAGCACTAATCAATTTCTTTTCATATCCTCTGTTCAAAAATAATGAAGAAATAAAATCAAATTCTTCTAGTAAATCTACTTCTTTTGACGTCATTCGACATGCCCTGATGAATTGACCTCTAGGGATGTTTTTGGTGACATGTCTAGCATGTCCACTTCGAAAATGTAAATAAGCATTATTAAATGTTTTCTTCCTATAAATGCGACTATGAAATCTACCTTCTTCCATGTCCCATATAAGAGAAATGTCTAGAAAATTAACACACAAACCTACTTGTCCGATGGTAAACATTTAATAATTTTATTTACATTTTCGAAGTGGACATGCTAGACATGTCACCAAAAACATCCCTAGAGGTCAATTCATCAGGGCATGTCGAATGACGTCAAAAGAAGTAGATTTACTAGAAGAATTTGATTTTATTTCTTTATTATTTTTGAACAGAGGATATGAAAAGAAATTGATTAGTGCTTCAGCTGATGAAATTTTTCAAAAACGAAAAGATAGTTATCCTTCTATATTAAGTTTAACAACATCAAGTAGTTATGACGGTTTGACAAACAGGAAAATTAACCAGAATTATGAGAAACCTGTTTGTAGTTTTAATATGAGTTCTGATAGTGGGCCTATTAGAACAGAACTGGCGAGTTATTCAAGGTAACTCGGATATTTGTAAAATATTGGGTAACAAACCTTTTTTCGTTGAAAAGAATTATTTTAATATTAAAAAAGCTTTAGAGCATGACGACACACGTGCATTGAACAAGACGGTATGTATTTTGACATCCAATAGGAATGGTATGCACTGTTGTCACGCTTGTAACATGTGTCGTTACATTTCCACAGGTCCATATATTTCTGTAGCTTCCTTTGATAGAACTATTGAAGTTCCTGGATCAGTTAATTGTAGTACTCAGGGGGTCATCTACATAGCATTATGCTCCACATGTCCAGCATACTATGTGGGTATGACCTCACGACAATTAAAGGTTCGTATAAGAGAGCATTTATACAGTATTAAAATGAGAGATGAAACTAATGCTCCCTACAAACATTCTTTGGTATGTTGTATTTTTAAAAAATTTTTGTTTTCTATTTTGGAAGTTTGCCATAGGGACATGAGAGATGGCGATTTTAAAAATTATTTGTTGCAACGTGAGACAGTATGGCAAATCAGACTGCGATCAGATTGCCACCCAGGACTCAATGAGTCCGTCAATATTAAGTGTTTTTTAAGCATCGTTAAAAAGATGTAGACATGGTTTTACTTCATTTGTCTAATAGTTTAATTAGTTGATTAGTGCAAGAGGCGTTAATTGTTTAATTGATTTTACTTGTGTTTGTAAGTATTTAATGAGTATGAACATGTTGGATTTTATTCTGAAGAAGTCTATGGACGAAAGCGGATAAATAAATTTTGAATACGCTATTTCTGTTTGGATTATTCCACTGTTTTGTCTCTCAGCCTTGGTTTTCAGTTATTTATAATAAAATTACATTCCTCAATAAATTCATCAAAACATGAAACCATACGTGCTGCTCGCACTAGCTGTCCTTTTATGACTGCTTTTTTAAAGTGTTGTGGATGGTTACTGGAAAAATGCAAAAATTTATTCGAATATGTTTTTTTGCGATAAATATTAGCCTTAAATTGATTATTTATTATATCTTTTGAAAGTAGAATAATTAATTAGAATCCAAGGAATATTGGTGGCAGGTGTTTTTAAATGCCACCCAACCTCCTGGTCTTAACGATTCCATTTCCATCACTAGTATTTTAAAATTGAAGGCTATAGATAGATAATAATTTTTTGATTTTTAGTATATACACATTTATATATTCAACATAATTTATATTATTCACATATACATATTTTTTTCATTCATTTATATATATATATTTTTTATATATTTTTAGTTAGAATATTGGAATAATAAAGTTAATTATTTATGTAATTTCATGTATACATAGTGATGTATTAAAACGTTTGTGAGTATATGTTTTTAAGAAGTCATTAGGCGCTTTTTAACATCTTAATTGATTAAGTATATTCTATATAAGACTGTAATGAAGAATTTGAAATTGTCTGATGAAGGCTGGAACTACGCAGCCGAAAGCGCTTACAAATAAATTCCTCTTTTTGTATTTATTTATCGGTTGTCTGTTTGATTGCCTTAGTGCTGTCAGTTTCATTCCTCACTATCTCCCCATCCCATCACCTTCATTACTTTTCTGTACTTATTCCACTTTGTTTCACCATTTTGCATCTAACTCCTCTTCCTTCTCCCCTTCACTGTAACAGTTAAATAAGTGACCCTTGAGGCCACATTTTGTACACATTAATTTACAATTCCAAGAAGAATGCCAATACTCTCCGCATTTACCACACCTTCTTGTATTAAAATCTTAAACAATATGGAACCAATCACTATAAACAACAAGCTTGCATTTGTTCCCAATACCTGACATTACTTTCTTTCCACTCACAATAACATTCGAAATATGCTATATTATAGCAATAACCCACTCCCGGGTGCAGGTAATGCTGGATTTACCCACAGTTGGTGTGGTTTGGTAGCGAGGGAGAAGCCCGAGTGGCCAAACAAAGACAACCGTGGGTAAATCCAGCATTACCCACACCCAGAAGTGGGTTATTGCTATTATACAATGACATTATTTAAGAAAAAAAATACTTACTTTTCTTAAATAATGGCATTGTATAATGCCTCCTTGCTGCCCTTCTGCAGCTGACTGCTATTCTGCGGCAGTTCTGATGTACTGCGCATGCGTATGCTTACACAGTACATCAGAGCTGTGGGTGGAAGCAACGGAGAAAGCAAGATCTCCATTGCTTTTTACAAACTGTCTCGCTATGTTAAAGGAGTTTAACATAGCGAGACAGCTTTAAAAAAAGCAACGGAGAAAGGAAGATCTCAGTTACTTTTTTTAAAGCTGTCTCGCTATGTTAAACTCCTTTAACATAGCGAGACAGTGTCTAAACAGCAACGGAGATCTTGCGTTCTCCATTGCTGTAAAAAAAAGACTTGTACTAATGGAAAAAGTCTGGGCGACCAAACCTTTTTCCATTAGTCTAAGTCTGATTTACAACGTACACGCTGACCAATCAGTGTGCATGCTTTGGAATATTAATGGGGGGGGGTCGTTGTATAATTTACTTTATTCCACATTTACTGCTATCCACACCTCAGGCAACAGTTTTCTGTCATCCATTACCTTTTTACTTCATGCACTTTTTGAAATAAATTTTCCAAAACAGCTTCAATTATCCTTCATTAACATTCAGTCTCCTTTCTAAATTTCATCCTTGAATTCTGAAGCACTTAATCCCTCCATGGAACATGAAAACGTTTGGACAAAATAACACTAACCAAAATTCCATACCTACTCACTGACTCTTCCTTTTTTGTTTCAATTCTTACTATTGGTCTCCTCCTAAATACTATTCCCCATATTATGATTCATCTCCTACCTTGTTGTTCTGCTCTCCTGCTGCACCCCCATTCCTTATTCCCTTACTACAGCAGCATACAAAATCTCAATGCATGTTAAGTCACATTCTTACTCTTTCTCTATTCTTCAGTCACTAGAATTTGATTTACAGTTTCCACTTCTTACCACTGTTGCTTTCAGCCCTTGTAGAGAACACACCCTTAGAACAAACTACTTCATGTATGTCTCTTCCTGAAGCTGTCCACTTCACTCCTTTTTTAGTAAAATGTCAACACATTTGGGTTCCAAAATCATACTGGCTTCTTCTGCTTGCAGTTCCTTCATTGTCTCTACAAGGCACTTAACCACAGTCCTCAACAGGTGGGCTTCAATCGGATGCCATCATTAGTATAGTTCGTGATGACCATAAAGCTGTCAAGCTTCTCCCTTACCCACAATGCACCAAGCCCCAACATGGACTGCCACAGAGTGGGTATTCTACACTGTCACACAGAGTGGGTAGTCTACGCTATCTGCAAAAGTTGCTCTTCCTTCTACATCAGAAAAACAGCAGGAGACTTTCCAATAGAACCAAGGAACACCCAGCAGCCATAAGAAAAAAGGATAGCACCAACGCTCTCGGTAGCCACTGTGGTAAATGCTCCAACTTTACAGGATTTCACTTTTTCATCTTGGAAAAACTTGACTTATTTTTCAGAGACTGCAATGCTCTGCTTGAGTTGAAAGAACTCAAGTGGCAACTTTTACTGGGTGCGGACTCTGCTCCAGGACTCAATGAAAGCATCAGTATTAAATGTGCTTTGCGATGGCTACGTTAATCCATTCCCAGTTAGATCATTTTTATAGGGATGTAGTCAGAAAAACAGCAATATTTTGTTTCTATTACAGCATTTGAATTTAATTTGAATTGATAATAGTTTCATTTAACTTAATCATTTATAGAACAGAAATCAGAGGTGTAAATTCCTACTTATTGGTCGGCAAATTTCATTTGTAGAGCTTGGCTACTTCTCCGGCAGACACCCAATGACTAGTCAGTTCCACTAATATGCATTTTTTGAATGTTTATACTAGAATGTTTTAAGAGTGTACAGTTTATTTTACTGCATTTTTGTTTCTGAAGTCCTAATGATCAATAAAGGATGAAAGCGCTTAAACATCAGTTCAGCCTACGAGTGTTTGTTTCTCCGTTTAAAAACTAAAAAGTTCTTTAGTCATAGTTTTGATTCTTTGTCTAACCTTTAGTCGGTTATTTGGTGATACCTCAGATTTTGCTTGCTAGATTAGAATAAGAAATATTACTATCAATTTCTGGTCACAGAAAACAATTATATGGAGCTCAAGAGAAGAACCAGAGGAGTCCTTAAAAACTCTAGTTCTTCCAGAAATCATTCTTAAATGGTTGGGGCTATTGGCAGGGGAGCTGAGGAAGAATGAAAATGGACAACATAGATGGAACATTATGGTGAGTACATTTCTATCTGATGTTCTCAATTTTCATTCATTCCTCAACATTTGGGCAGGGCCCCCAGCTACCTGAAATCCCAGGTGGACTCTAAGGAAGGATACTACTGAGCATGGTTGAGCCAAAGGATGCTCTTCCCCTTGAGACCAGATCTAGTTTGTAATGAGTAATAAAGGTATGAGGATTAGCCCAAGCTGCAGCTGCAAATAAGTCATCCATGGAATGCCTGGATAAAAACACTGATGAAGTTGCCACGGATATAGCTGAGTGGGCTCTTCAAGGTTTCTGTATTGAAACAGACAATTTACTGTAGACAAGAGATATACAGTTGGTAAGCCATCCTGCCAAAGTTACTTTTGTAACTTATTTACCTAATGTGGCATCCGCAAAGGAGACAAATAGTTTATCAGATTTTATCAATTTTTTTTGTTCTATGTATGTAGAAACGTAAGTATCTATGAACATCTAACAAATGCAACACGTTCTCCTTTGTTTTCTAGTTCCGGAAAGAAGACGGGCAAATTAAGAGACTGGTTGATGTTGGATTCTGACACCACCTTTTTTAAAGCAAAGGGTCAGTTAGTAATACTCTATCCCTATGAAAAATTAAGTAGGGAGGTTTGGAGGACAATGCTTGAAGTTCAGAAATTCTTCTAGCAGAGGTAATAGCCACTAGAAAGATAGTTTTCCATGTCAGGAACTTAAGAATGCATTTAGCTGCTGGGTCAAAGGAGGAATGAGTTAAGGACTGCAGTATTAAATTCAAGTCCCATGGTGGAGTAGGATCTTTACAAGGTGGCCTCAACAGAGGAGTGCCTCTCTCAAGAAGGCTTTACAAAGCTTAGATGAAGCCAGGGAAGAATTCTCAAATTCAATATGAAAGTTAGAGGTTGTCAACTGAACTCTAATGACTGAGGAACACGCTCCTTCATTGAAAATTGTTGCCAAAAATTAAAAGACACTTTTGTACATGGGCTGAAAAAAGGTCAATATGTTTCTAATGTGCCCAAAAAACAAACCTCTTCCATTTACTTCTGGAAAGTTTCCTCATGGAAGATTTCTGGGAAGATAAGATGGACAGGGGAAGAGAGCACAGGCTGTCTGGCTATTAAAGGAAGCGGAGAAACTATGCTGTCAGCTTTAGATTTGAGATATCCAGATGAATCATCCCTGTTGGGTGAGACAGGAGACCTGGAATTGGATCCAGAATCCAAGGTGGGTAAAGAAGATGAGACCAAAGAAAGGGGAAACAAATCTATTGAGGCCAGTAAGGTACAATGAGGATGACTCTACTCTTCAACCTGGCAGCTTTCTACAGAAATTTGGAGATCAAGGGAGTCTGGGAGATAAGCACAGAGAAGAATGGGGGGGGGGGCTACTGTGGAGCAGAGTGTCCCTTAGTGATTTCCCCGGTAGGGGATCAGGGCAAAGAAGCTGTTGCACTTGCTGTTTAAAGAAGAAGCAAAAAGGTCACTGCACGTCTGGCCCCATTGACGCAAAATAATTTCCGCCACTTTCTTCTTGAAGGGCCACTTGTGAGGTAGTAGAATGGAACTGCTCAACTTGTCTGCTATCATGTTGGACTTTGCTGGGATGTGCATTATCAGAAAGAGCAGATGGTCTTCTTTGTTTATGCACCAGACTACATAAATATTGTTGTGGTCAACTCCTAGAAGGCTGTATTTGTATAGGCGCTAGAGTTTCTGTTCATTATATTAAATACTTTATTTTATTGATGTGTCCAGTGTATTATTAACTGGCTAGTGTTTTTATTTTGTTATTCTACCACTTTGTGGTTTATTGGGGTACCAAAATATTGGCTGTCTGAAATGCAATTGTCCCTGAGGGAGACCGTCTTGGAATGCTTGCAACGCCAAGAGCACTGCTCTCATTTCTAGAACATTGATATGCATGTTGGCCTCTTCGGGGGACCAACTGCCTTGGGCCATTTTCCACAGGAAGTACACCCCTGTCCAATCTGGGATGGGTCCGTGGTCATTATGGCTTTAGGCTGAGGGAGAATGCAAGGACAGCCTTGAACATGATCTAATCGAATCCACCACCAAAGACACCTTTTGCGTTCTTCAGTGATTTTTATTTGGAATGATGTGTTGATAAAGAATCAATCTCGGAGTTGCTAGCAACCACTGAAGAATCCTCATGTGGAATCTTGCTAGAGGAACTAAAATTATGGCCACTGACACTGAACCTAGGGCTTGTAGAACCAATCGTTGTATTGAGAGAGGAAGAGAAGCTGTGACTGATACCATGATGGAAACTTTTTCTATAAATTCCAGTACTTGCGAAGTTTCTGAGATTTTTTGTAATTTATGGTAATTCCTAGAGGGCAGCAAGTTTGGAGAACTTGATCTCCACTCTTATGAGTAAATGCCTGGATGGTGAGGTAATAAGACAATCATTCAGGTATGGAAACGTTCTGAATTTCTGCAGTCTGAAGTGAACTACTATTCCAGAGGCCCTGATAGAGCATGTTTCATGCTATTTAGAAGGCATCCTGTGATACTGTCTGGGCCCACTGATGCAGTGCTCTCGGTCTTAGAGAGAGCATTAAGGACCTGTTTTCTAATGATAGAAGGGGAGTTGCATTTGATATTTCCTGAGGGAAGGTTGAGAGGAAAAGAGGGGTCAAGTTGGAGCTGAATTTATCAGCCAGGAAGTTTGCTGTGTCTTCTGACTCAGTGTAGGTGGCTCCATTTACAATAAACTCTGCACACAATTGTATACTGCTTTTGAGGTTGTGGACATCGCTAAAGAATGCTTTATGGTTGTCCTTTGCCTGGGAGGCTAAACTTACCTCAAACTTGGCTTTGGTAGACTATTTGTCCTCGGAGAGGTGCGTTTAATTTGATGAGAGTGCTTTTATCCTGCTGGGTGCTGTGACTCCTAATTTTTGCCATGATTTCCTTCCTCCTGTTATACAGCCTATTGATTTTGTGATTCCACCAGGGTGGCTTGTTTTTTGAGTAAATTCTGTACTTTTTCCTGGTGGGTTCAGCTGCCTCTATGCAACTATTAACATGCTTGTACAGGGTTTCTGTAAGCAGTTCTGCATAAGCAGCAGTGTTCTCAGGGTTTATGGGGGCTTGAAATTTTGCCAGGTTCTCACTTAATAGCAGGAGGTTAGCCTTGGGATAGTTTCTAAATATTCCAGGTTTAGCTAGGGGTCCAGGTTTTATTTTTACTTCAAAGTAGACCATTTTGTGATCTGACCTTACCAGGGAATCCATTACAGTAGGGGGTGTGCAGCACTCTCCCATATTAGTGAGGACCAGATCCAGTATGGTTGCACCTCTGGTTGGTGTACTGACTATCTGACCCAGGGAGTTTGTGTTTACAAAATCCAGGAATCTCTCTGCATGTACATTTGGTGTCATATAGGATTCCCAGTTAATAGTGGAGTAATTCGTCACCCATGAATTTGGTATTGGGTTGGATGGTTACTGTTTCTAATAAGTTTAAATACATGGCATGGGTTTCTTGGGTCATAGAGGGGGACCTATAGCTTGCAAGGAAGTGGCACTGGACTTTGCCTATGGAGCAGCTCAAGTGCACTGTCCTGTTTGACTAGCCTTGAAGTATATTCATCTTTGATCTAAACAGAGACACCTCCACCTTAAGTCCCTGCCTGTGAAGTAGCTGGCCTAAATGTGTGGAAGGCATTATAACCTAGCACTGTTGGTATGCTCTCTGCGGCATTAAATCATATCTCAATGACAGCACAGGTGTCAGCATTCTCTACGGCAGAGAGAGTGTCTAGGGAGTGGAGTTTTTTGTTTAGACTCCTAGCATTGAGTAGTAATACCCTTAGATTTTCTTGGTTTTGATTTGCTATGTCAGAAGTACTTTCAGTTTGGCACTGCCTAAAAAAGGCACTATGGGGGAAGACAATGTTTCAGCCAATATTCAAAAGCCTAGAGGGGGGAAGTGCAGACCATCCCTAGCAAAGGAGCATGATCTGTTGACTATCTCCTTACATGCTGACAAATATTGCACCCCCTTAGAATGACACCAAAAACTAAGCCAATTATTAAAGTCAATCATCTTTTGTTCGTACTGTAACATCATCCTTGGAGAAGGTAAAAATGCTGCTCAATGCTAGGCTCATACAAGCCTGGCACACATATTCCAAGAGCTCCATGATGTCTCTTTTCATATAGTCTAGGCACTCAATGGCTAAATGTACAGGCAAAAGTATAACACTGGATGAATACCTTTTCTTTTAAAAATGTTTTTTGTATAAAATGTCAGGTTTACTGTTTACAGTTATATGAACAAATTAAGAATGGTAAACAGTTCAATAACATTATGTGCTATTAAACTTGCGTGTATCTGTTTCTATATATATATATATATATATGTATATTATATAAATGTACGTATGTATATGTATATAAATTGGTTATTTGACCAAAAGGGGGTGGATATTTATATGAATAATGTAAGATATTAAAACAGTCTGAAGAATTTGTGACTGATAAAGGTTATTTGACCAGCTCATTCATCCAGTTAACAATGGAAATAAATACACAAGTAAATAAACAAAAGTGTTTGCTGGTATTTAAGAGGTGTGGTTCCTGACTTATTTAGTGTTTCTACACATTTTGTAGTATGTCTGCGTGCCGACATGTTTCTGCTGTTTGGAGGATTTATACTTGAATATTATGTATACATGCATAATAGATGCTAGAGCAGAGTTCCCACGTAAAACACTAAAAGTTAAGACGTGCATGTGTGATATGTGAGTGGATGTGTGACTGGTGGTGTACTGATCAGAAAAGGAAAGCAATTTTTTTTTTGACACTGTAAATGTCGATCACTTCAGTTGCTGACATGCTTGAATATACTCAGCAAAGGGGTTTGCAATTTATATGAAAATATAATGTATTTTGCAGAAATGGTTAGAAGATGTATATCTTAAAGGATGACTTTAGGAGCTTGGAAGTGAATGGTTTAACCAATTTAGTAAAGGAAAAACAGTATTTCAAATCTACAGGAGACACATTTGTATCCATAACAAATGTATGTGATTATGTTTGAAAAGGAGGCAAATCATGGGCACCATGGAAGAGATTAAGAATTCTGAAGGAATGGGGTTATTATAGGTGTGTGTTAGTACTAGGCCGGTAGTTCGGGGGGGGGGGGACATATAGCCCAGTCATGCACCTTATAAAATATCTCTGGTAGGTTTACTCACCTTTCTTTCTAAGTGCCATATACAAACACCTGAGTACATTTATCTGAATATATCCGGTCATTAAGACTCAAATTGAAGGAGGCTACCCATTATCGCTCAAGGTAGGTTAACAGTTAGGCAGTCCTCCAGGCAATGAAACTACCCTTCCAAGAACTTCTATTTATGTGATAATAATTTCCTGTATGTCACCATCTTTGAATTAATTCTGAATGCATGCCTTTTTGAGAGCCCTTGGCCTCTAGTCAGAGTTAATCACCCCCTCTACTCCTACTCTGTTAACACGGACAAAATCAACCCCAGCTAATACACTGCACAGGCTGCCTAAGAATTATTACTGGCCACCAACTGACACCCAAGCCTGAAGTTCATTCTTGAAAGGACTGACAGTATGTGGTTTAAGTACATATTTATGTGTAATCCAGTAAATTAGCATAACTTAAAACTTACAGCTTGTAGAATCCAACTACAGGGTAGCCTGACTGGCCATGTACACTCACCTGAAGTAGGCTGCTGCATTTGTGCATACTCTGTACTAGAGGACATGGTTCCATAGAACCCCTGCAGCTACACCACTTGTATATATTACAGGCTTCAGCCCATAATGGGCAACCAGTTGAACAGTTTTTTGTGTAGTCAAAAATAACACCAATACTTACACCAATAAAGTTCCATTTTTCTCATGCTGAAATGTTAATATCATTTATAAATCTTAACAAAATCAAACAAATCTGCATTACAGTACTTTATATTCCACCAGGGCACAACATACCAGTTCTTGAAGAAATCTTATCCTGGGTCTCTAAAAACAATCAAACATGAAACTCTCATCCTAGGAGATGTAAACATGGAATGGCAAACTACTGCATCTGACTCACCCACAAATAATATTAATCTCTATGGATTTTCACAACTCATCAAAAGTCCCACTAGGTATAATAAAGATTTTACTCAACAATTTACACTAGACTGGATCCTAGTAATACATTCAATCAATTTTTCAGACACAGGCACCATTTCTGTTTCCCTTAGTGACCGCCTTCCCACATTTGCTATTCGAGAAAAAACTCACCAACCCAAAATGCATACTTTGAAATCCGTTCTAAATGTCCCTAATTTTAGTCAGCTTATATTTAATAATCTCCTAAACAAAATAAATTGGACACCCCTTAAATTTCTTCCTCTAGATGAAGCCATGCTTTACTTCAATCCGCCCTTCC
Organism: Protopterus annectens; assembly: GCF_019279795.1. NCBI lineage: Eukaryota > Metazoa > Chordata > Ceratodontiformes > Protopteridae > Protopterus > Protopterus annectens. The sequence goes on from NC_056735.1 coordinate 1,743,366,347, forward strand.
TAAAATACTTAATTCCCTAGCCCCTTTACATACTAAAAGAGTTAAAAGGAATACTGCTCCATGGCTAACCAAACAAAGTAAAAACCTTATGAAACAAAGACACAGCTTGGGAGACTTGGAAGCAAAATCTCATCCACTTTAGACAACTCTGCAACAACGTAAAAAAGTTAGTCAACAAAGATAAAATATCTTACTACTCTCACGTTCAAAATGAACACACATCCAAGCCAAATAAATTCTGGTACTCCACATCGACCCTTCTTAACCCAGGCACAAATAAAGAACACTGTCCATCACCAGATACCCCTTCATCCCTAGCAGCTGAAAACTTCAACAAGCACTTCATAAAATCTACAGCAGGCCTACCAGTAAACACCTCTAATAACAGACTCTCCAACTTCACTAATATCTCCACCACCAATAGTTTCTCTCGAGCCAACTACAAACCTATCCAGGATAACACATAAAGCCAATGACAACTCAACCACTTTCTCATTTCAGCCCTTACCTACAACTACCATTAAAAGACTACTGCTAAAACTAAAACCCTGCTCAACCTCAGCAGATAATCTCCCACCACTTTACCTTAAACTAGCCTCTGAATTCATTGCCTACCCAGTCAGTATTCTAATCAACAGATCTAGATCAGAATATTTGGTTCCTAGCATATGGAAGATGTCCCATATCACGCCCATCCACAAAGGAGGAAACTCCACGGAACCTTCCAATTTCCACTATTTCTAAAATACCAGAAAGATATGCACATTAACAGCTAATGCAATACCTTCTGCAAAATAATCTACTCACTCCAACTCAACATGGTTTCTGACCTTACCATAGCACAACTGCTTCAATATCCTTTACCGACACCATAAACATTTGAAGTATTCCTCGAACTCTCTAAAGCCTTTGACACAGTTTCTCACCCTTTGCTGTTAGAAACACACTCCAACTTAAAACTATCCAATAACACAGTACAATAGTTTTATAGTTGCTTACAAAATAGGAAATGAGCTGTAAAATGGGCAAACAAACTTTTCTCCCTTTCTCCATAACCCTACAGGAGTCCCACAAGGCTCCATCCTTGGCCTCCTACTGTTTAGTATACTCTCAAATAACCTACATAGTTAATCCCCTGGGACTCTTACTGAATATGCAGATGAGTCCACTATTCTTTGCACCTCTCGCACACTTCCTGAACTACTCTCCAAAACACAAAAGAATTACTGCTGCTGAAACCTGGTTTCAAATACTCAGCTATTACTTAACCCTAAGAAAAACAAACTCATTGGAGTCTAAATTGATAATCAACTGAAATATTACCTCCACATCTAGCACAATATAAAGAAAACTTACCAGAAATTAGGACTTTTGTACAGAAATAAACACTAAGCACTTCAACCAAAATCACCCTGGCTAAAACTTTCCTGCTCCCCTCCCTATTCTATGGTGTTGCTATTCTTACCAACCTACAAACGTCTACTATAACCAAACTGGAACAGTGCTATAACAAAGTGGCAAAAGTTGCCACTAACTCTAAATACCGAACACATCACTGTAAATCACTAAGAGAACTCCCCGATAAACTCCACTATATCCAACTACAAACAGTGCACAAATTAATTTACAAACCCTCTGCCTTCCCAGCACTAAGAAATTTAATTCAACCCTACCAACCAAACAAAACCCTAAGATCTGAGGACAAAAATTTACTAACAATCTCGACAGTCTTTATAATCATACTTTTGTCGCCAAAGATATGGAATTCTGTTCCCCTAGCTATTAGATCAATTCCCAGCCTACCAATTTTCAAAGATTCATTAAAACAATATCTAAATAACACATGGTTGTGCTCCTGTTATACTCCTGGCTAATCTACACTTCTACTTCACATCCCATTCACCTGTATTTCTAAACTGATACATATTCTGCTTTTTTCGAGTCTGAATATGTGCAATAATACTGTAATGTACGAGTGTTATGCCTTAATTTGTTTTAAATATATCTACATTTTGTCTGCATTTACTTTTGAGTTTATGTAGCGATATTTTAAGACATAAATGTTATTATACTGCCTGTTCATGGAGCTTTTCTCCCTGAGCCTCCCCTGAAAACATGTTCTGTTGAACCAGTCAGACTATCCTGGTAAACAAATGTCAAATAAATACATAAAGAAGTAAATATGGGTTGTTATTTTTCCCTACTGAATCGAGACAAACTATTTGCTGTGCTTTCATTTTGAAACTACCCTCTCCTTTTCTTCCTTTGCTACAGTATCTTGCAGCTAATGCACCAAATACGTAACCACATATTCAAATCTCTGCTTAGTTTTCTTGGGATTGTGCACTGTAATTCTCCTTTTCCTCCTCTCAGCTTCTGTTTTACACTGTTCAACTCATACAGTTATCGCTGGAAACCCTCTTATCTTATGCTGTAATCAAAGCTTACTGATTGAATCAGCAATGTAACAGTGTTGAGAAAAACAGTGGTTAGGCCCTACTCCATTCACCCTTGCTATGCTTGGGCTCACTCCGCTACCCTACCATCAATTCCCACCCACCCCTCCTTCTCTAGATTTAAACTATCCCATCTCCACCCCTACACTTTTCTCAACCTATTACTGCATCAAAACAATCAAAACATAATGCAACAGCAGTTGTCCTACAATTAGAATCTCTAACTCATGTACTTAAACTGCTCAATCCACCATGTCCTTTAAGACACTATACTGCTGTAAACTGCAACTTTTGTACAGTAACATTTTTACAGTGCAAACTAATAACTTCAGCAAAATCTAAGCAAATATAATCACTAATCCTACAAACCCACAGTCGCTACACCAACAGTAACCAAGTCTATCCATCTCCACAGCACTGACACTGCACCAGCAAGCCTTTTTCAATTACAAGTGTCTTAAATCTAAGTATGTTACCATACAAAATCCAATAAATCCAAAGGAGAAATGCATTCGGCTACATACTTACTCTCCTTCATAAAATTTCCACCTGAAAATCAGTGGACACATTTATTCAAACACTGGCCCCACACAACAGCAAAAACTTACACGTACAGCACAGTATTAAATGTACCAGTCTGTTTTCCTCGCCCATCCTTAACTACAGCTTTCTCCTCTTAAATATTAATCTTACAGGCATATGCAATAAAATCTAAGACATACTTGCTTGTATTGCCACATATTTAGCAGACATAATCATAGCTACAGAAACCTGGTTGAAAAAAAAAAAAGACTTAAATGACAACTGAATTATGTATAAACCACAAAAAAGCAAGAAGCTCTTCATGTGCACTAACAAAAAACACTTAAAAACAAAAAAGCACTTCAGAGTAAACAGAGTCACTGAACACACATCATTATATACAGACATAATTAATCAGCGGACCAAAACACTTTAATTTAAAAAGACATGCACTAAACAAATAAATCAATTTAAGACACCTTAATAACTACAGTTAATACATACTTAGAGAGCAAAAATTCTGGCAACTTTTTAACCTTCTATTTGTTAAAAAGAATTTAGCATTAAATGTTCCACTTAACCCATGATATTTATCATCTTGTAATTTCAGATGCCATATCATTTCCATCTTTTCAACTGTATTTTTAAAGTCATCATCATGACTATTTTACTACTTGTTCCAATCCAAAAAACAAAACTTACAATAGTTGTGTAAAATATTACCATAACTATAGATGTCCTTCTCTTCCATGTTGCAGTATTCTCACTATGGGATTCTCCACCTTAAGCAACACAAACGTTGGCTCCTGTACAAAAGCTTAAGCCTGGTTGCTGTTGGTGCATGGGGCGTGTCACGCACGGCCATAAACCAGGTGCCTTAAATGTGACATCTGCACGCACAGACCTCAGAACTGCCCAGTCGGACAATACACTAGGCAGAGCCAAATGATGTCCTCCAGACATGTGAAATACCATAGACGGCCCAATGTAACCATAGTGTATGAAGTGCCCCAGGGAGTCTCAGACAGATGAAAAGGAAAGCTGGGGGATAGGTGGGAGGGAAGGAATACTGCAACATGGAAGAGAAGGACATCTATGGTTATGATAAGGTTTTACATAACTATTCTGTCGGATGCATCTGTGTGCATGTGCTGAGCTGGGGTGGGGAGGTGAAGGGGAAGTCCTGGGTTCATTGGGACTTGTTGGATCCACCACCTTAACTCTGCCTTTAGACAGGGTAGGGAGGGAATCCAAGTCTAGAAGGTGGCTGTGTTGGGACCACACATTCTTTAGATACCACTGTAGCTTTCTCATGTGCATCCTGGCTAAATGTAGCATAGAAATGGTGGCCGCCATAAGGTCCAGCAGTCGGAGAAATTGTCTTGCTGATAGTTGCTGGACCTGGAGCAGATCCTGTTAGTGGCCTGTTAGGGAAATCACTTTGTCCTGAGGAAGGAATGCCTTCATCAGGTCTGCTTGGATCCTGCAGCCCAGGAAGATTTTGCCCTGCTGTGGACTTAGGGATGATTTGGGGAGACTGAGGGTGAACCCCAGACCATCTCGGAGAAAACATGGTAAACTGCAGATGGTTTTGCAGGGAGTCTTCTATTTCTGCAAGAATGAGGTCTAGGAAGAGGTAGATTTGAATGCCCTTGGTCCTGCAGTAGGCTATGGCTGCAGCAAGGCATTTTGTGAAGACCCTGGGTGCAGTGGATAGACCAAAGGTCAAAGCAATAAATTGAAAGTGAGAACAGGGCCCTGTGAAATGTAAGTACTTTCTGTGAGAGGGTTTTATAGGTATGTGGAGGTAGGCCTCCTTCAGGTCCAGTGTGACCACGAACGCTTGTGCTGGCAATAGTGGAAGGAGGGTTTGGGGGGATAGCATTCTGAAGGATGGGACTTTTAGGAGGAGGTTTAGAAAGGACAAATCCAGGACTGGTCTCCATCGGCCATCCGTTTTTGGTACTAGAATTAGCTCTGAATAAAAACCTTTTCCTTCTTGTCCAGGAGAGACATGTTCTATGGTTCCATGGGATAGCAGATCTTGTATAATATATAAGGAATAAGGTGTAGTTAGTTTTTGGGTGGAAATGGAATGCCCAGAGTGGCCTTTCTTTCCATGAAAGGAGGTATCCCTTGTCTACTATTGTCAGAACACAGTGATCTGAAGTGATTTTTTTTCCAGAGGGGCAGGCAGTGGGAGAGATGGGCTGACAGGGGGAGATGGGCAAGGCAGTCACGCATTGTTGGTGCCATTTCTATCATGAAAGGGCGGTCTGGGGTAGGTTGAGAAAAGGCTGGTCTCGAGGTAGTCTGCCTCCTGGTTCCCTTCTTATGCCTGGAAGAAGGGGTAGCAGTGGAGGGGGTTCTTCTGACATAGGTGGTCTTAACTGGATAGTTTCTGTAGTATTTAGGTATTGGGGATACCAGAAGGTGCCTGAAGTCTTGAAGCTCCTTGCTTTTCTCCTGAAGATTTTTAAACAGTTCAGCAGACTACTTTCCAAACAGGAGGTTGTAGTCTAGTGGAGCATTGAAAATTTTGGATTTGAAATCCTCAAGCAGAGGTTGAAAGTGAAGCCAATAATATCTACAGAGCGCAGATGCGGATGCAGCAGATCTAGCAGAAGCCTCTGCTGCATCGTAACTGCACCTAATTGAGTGTCCAGCCACCTGGGATGCCAGGGTCAATTTTGATGCTACCTCAGTCTTGTTAGGAGAGTCAGGTAGGGAGAGTAGATGCTTGGGAAACCTGCATACTTAAACATATGGGTTTGGTAGTTAATAGCTCTGAAGGCTTGGGTGGAAGAAGTATAAATTTTCTTCCTCAGTCCATCCATATTTTTGCTGTCCTTGTTAGTTGGCAGAAGGGATGAGGTTGGGATCAATCGACTGCTTATCTGGGGCTACAGCAATCACCGCAGAGTCTGCCAAGGGGGGGGATTCACAAGATCAGAACTCTTAGGAGCAGGTGGCTGAGAATCAGGATTTTTAGATGCTGATGAAAATGCATCCAGGTTATGCAGGGTATAACAGTGGGAATGGCAGATGGTGAAGGAGATTCAATTTGCAATAGCCCAAAGTATCTTTTTTGAGTTTCAATCATTTGGGAAGTATCCCACTTGAAGTATTCTTTCATTTTATAGTCTTCCCCCAAAAGTGATGTCCTCTTGTGGAGAGTCCCCTTCTATGGATTCCTCATCTGAGGAATAATATTCCAGGGGAGAAGCTATCTGTGATGAGTAGGTAATAGACTCAGATGAAGACGAGAGAATTTCTTCTTCGTCATGAGAAGTGGGAGGAAGAACAGAAGTAGCGGAGGCAGTCCTTGGGCTTAGCACTAGGACAGTGGAGGGAGGCCATAAAGGCCTGCATCAAGGATTGGGTAAAAGATTACCAGTCAAGAACTCCCTCAGCAGAGGGAGATAAAGGTTTATTTTTTGTTTTCTTTTTAAAGGAGTGGTTTTGGGAGAGGGAGAAGGCCTAGTTTCAGATACCTGAGCTGAAACGGGGGCTTCTGATTCTGATATCTTAGATGGGTATCTGGTGGATCCTGGTTCCACCTCGACTTTGGCGGAAGCAGATGTCTGAGACATCTCCTTGGACGAGCCGGCCAGTACTTTGGCTCCCCTCAAGGAAGCTGCTTCTAAACGGCTCTAACAAACGTCCTTCAGCCCCTAAAATCAGCAGCTGGTGGGGTGTCCAATGATAAAGAGGAAGCAGGCTGTGAAACCTTGGCCTTTTTCGGAGGTGGTTCCACCTGGGAGTCAGACTCCTTCTCCATGCCAAGAGCTAAGTTTTTTAGCCTCTAGTTTTCTAAGTATAGATTAAGGGTGGGCAGGTGGCTTCTAAGCATTTTAGGGATGAAGAATTGGCAAATGGCGCAGGCAGTATGGTCAAGTTCCCGGCCTAGACAAAAAAATGCAACGGTCATGGGAGTCTTTATGCAGAATTTGACATCTTCATCGGCATTTACCCTTCTTAGTGGACATCAGCTATAAAGAAACAAGCAAACCAAGCTCATGCAATAAGTAAAGAATTCCCCAATGGGGTACTTAGCTTCAGACGTCTTGATATGAAGAGAAGCATGCAATCGATCTGATGTTCGACTGTGGCAGAAAAGTTCCGAGGTCTGTGCATGCAGACGTCACTTTTAAGGCTCCTGGTTTATGGCCCTGTGTGTGACATCCCACACACCAACAGCAACCAGGTTTAAGCTTTTGTATAGAAGCCGATGTTCGGTTCGCCTGAGGCAGAGAATCCCACAGTGAGAATAGTGCAACACAGGAATAGAAGGACATCAGGGAAATCTACCCAATTCCTATATATTATCGTTGTTATGAACTTTAATATCTTAAAAATGTTCCAAAACAAGTTTTCTAAACTTTCTTGTTGTGCTTCTAATATAATATTCTGGACAACCTTGACTTCTTCTTTCGGCTTTTCCCGGTTAGGGGTCACCACAGCGGATCACCTGTCTGCTCATGATTGGCAGTGGAGTTTTACAGTTGCTGAGTTTCCAACCCGGTACCCAACCTTCCACAGAAGGCACACACATGCATGCACTCACACCTAGGGCCAATTTAGAGTGTCCAATCCACCTACAGCATGTCTATGGGATGTGGGAGGAAACCGGAGCACCCGGAGGAAACCCACACGACCACAGGGAGGACATGCAGACTCCGCACAGAAGGCACCCCAGCCGAGGATCGAACCAGAGAACCTCTTGCTGTGAGGCATCAATGCTGACCGCTGCACCACCTGGACAACCTTGACATAAAGCAACATAAACTAGCCCTTCTGACTCACGTATAAGCCTAGTATTAGCATAAAAATGTATGCCTTAAACTATTAATGATAAACCTGCTATGCAATATAAAATGGCATACTTTACATATACCACATGCAAAGCCACCATCTTCCTTGATAGGTCCTTTTGGTCCATTTTAACAATCTTGATTTAAAATGTTTTCAAAAAAGGATATACATTAAAAACAATTGTATCTTCTCCTGATAAAGGTCTAAATTACCCTTCAAAATGTTCCAGTTATTATAAAAATGAAGATACAAATGTACGGTCAACTATCATACCTACACCATACAACACTTAGAGAAGGTCAATACGAAACATTTTCTCAAAATAAGTGAAAATTCATTACGTCTCTTCCCAACAATCTCCTATGCTGTATTGTCCAAACTGTATAAATTAAACAAACATCTGTTTAATAAACACAATCTCTTTGAGAAACAATCAGTAATAAACCTAGTGGCACTAATAAACCGGCCTCTAGGAATATTGTTTTAACAAATTTGGGATGATTATTGTTATAAACTAAAACAATACTAACTGCTGTGTCCTTCCTATACAAAGTACCTTCAAAAAAGTAAACCGACAACATTTAGTTTACATACATATAGTTTAATGTCTGTAGTGTGTTAATGTCAACATGCCTTGCTGGTATTAAAAAAAAAACGCTTTTGACAGTACATTCACCTGAACTTTGGAAAAAGCCTGATCAGTCAAATTGAATACTGGACAGCAGTCAAAGTTCAAATGCGCATGAATCAAACCTTGCCACGGCCTCTTCCCTGTTCTTTCCACTCTTCTTCAACCTCTTAGGTGTGCACTGCCACTTGTTTGAGGCTGATATAATTTGTCAAAAACGAAAACCTGTTTTGAAAATCGTCCCGAATTTGCTTTCAAATGTGTTTGGTTTTCTTTTTCTGCTACACAAATGGATCTACATAAAGATGGAAACTCTTCATGAAAATCTGAAGAAACTTCATTCTCTGAGTAGAAAGAATTGAATTGGTTGGAATGTCCTAAATTGGTCTTAGATCCAGTGGGTAAGCAAACCATACCACTATTGAATGCAAGATCTTTCTTAATTTCCTTCTGTTTGCAACCAATAATGTTAACTTCTTTGGCTAAGTTAACAAAAGTATCATTATCTGTTCTGAAACACTGGACGGATAAGGTACAGTTGTGTACACTTACCATAAATGTAGATGTTCTAGTGTATTCACTGTTGCAGTTATTACATTTGGGTAATCTGCTGGCAGGTTGCCCCCAGTCGGCCTGATTAACAAAGTCATGGGTCCTACGTCGGTTGCTGTCCCTTCTTCCATGACGTCAGGTCGTCAGGGGTATAAAACATGCAGCCGACGTCATTACATCAGTTTTTCTTGCCTCAGATGTCAGGTGCCTCCATAATGGGGAGCAAATAAAATTAAAACACACAAAATCATACCTACAACCAAAAGCAAATACACCAAAAAGGCTTTTAAGCATAGTAAAGGCAAGTAGAAGTATAGCCAGAGAAAAGTAGGGGGCTGGAGGGAGGGTAACCATGACTGCAACAGTGAATACACTCGAACATCTACATTTATGGTAAGTGCACACAACTGTACTATGTTCTTCATGTTTCACTGTTGCAGTCATTACATTTGGGTAGATTCCCAAAGCTATGGTTGGGAGAAGGAGTTTATACAGCATTAGGACCAGCTATAAGGCCATACAAGACAGCAGTGGCAAAGCCAGCTCTGGATTTAGAGAAAATTGGTAAATGATAATGCTTGGTGAAAGTATGTACAGAACTCCAGGTAGCAGCTTCTAGAATATCCCTGGTAAGAATACCTCCGAGAAAGCCTGCAGAAGTAGATGTAGCCCTGGTGGAATGAGATCTGATCCCTTGGGGGACAGGTTTTCCATGGTGCTTATAGCAGAAATAAATGCAATGGCTTATCCATTTAGAAACGGTTTGTTTTGAAATAGCCTTCCCCTCTGCCCCTGTAGCAAATACTAACAGTAATTGTTCAGATTTTCTTCGAGACTTAGTCCTGTCCAAGTAGAATCTTAGTTGTCTGTGCACATCCAGTGAATGCAGAATCCATTCCCCTTTGTTCTGTGGATTGGGAAAGAAGGTTGGCAAATGAATGGACTGATTAAGAGCCACACTGGAAACCACCTTGGGCATGAAGGATGGATTGGTCCTGAGAGATATCCTGTCCGCATGAAAGATGATAAAAGGCTCCACTGCCATAAGGGCCTGTAATTCAGATATCCTTCTAGCTGAAGTGATTGTTAAAAGGAAGGCTGTTTTCCAAGAAAGAAATTTTAAATCTGCAGTAGCAGCTGGCACGAAAGGAGGTAGAGTGAGCTTCTCCAAAACAAAGTTAAGGTCCCAGGCAGGGGTAGGAGCTCTCCTGGGTGGTCTCAAGTTCTTTGCCCCTCTGAGATGCTGCTTGAGCAGAGGATGAGAGAAGAGGGGTGGGTTCTGTATTATAGTGAGCTGAAATAGCTGAGGTGTGGATTTTAATAGAGGAAAAAGACAGGCCCTTGTGAAGCATCTCAGTTAAGTATTGCAAAATCTGAAGTAAAATTGGGCACTGCTGTGCTCATCCATAAAGATTGGTTCCAGGCACAGAATCTTTTCCATTTGTCAGCATAAGATTTTCTAGTACTAGGTCTTCTCGCCTCCAAGATGACATCCATCACAGGTTTGCTGAGGGATGATAAAGGTGAATTTAAGTGATTAACCAGGCTGCAAGGTTCAATGTTGGAAGCTGAGAGTGCAGAATTTGGTTCTCCTGCTGAGACAGCAGAGAAGGGGTCTGAGGCAGGTGCCATGGAGATATTTGCGACACACTGCGCAGGAGTGGGTACCAGTGTTGGAGCGGCCAGTCTGGAGCAATCAAAATCATCCTTGGATTGTCCTGCTTGACGTTTAGCAGAACATTGGAGAGCAGAGGCAGAGGACTGTTTTTCCAGCTAAAGGACAGAGCATCCACTTTCCAGGCTTGTTTGTGGGAAGTCCTAGTGCAAAACTTGTCCAACTGGTAGTTTTGGGGGGAGGCAAATAGATCTATGTCTGGGCTCCCCCATTTGCTTGTCAACATGTTGAAAATATGTGGTTCCAGTTTCCACTTGTGTGGGTCCATAAGTTTTCTGCTTAGTCCGTCTGCCAGTGTATTCAATTTTCCTGGCAGGAATTGAGCTTGTAGGTGCACATGGTTGCTCAAGGCTGTGTTCCACAATGCCATGGCTAGTCTGCAGAGGAGGTAGGAATGTGTACCCTTCTGCTTGTTTATGTACCACATAACTGTGGTGTTGCCCGTCTTTACCATTAGTTGTCCTGGAAGAATGTAGTCCTTGAAGGCTGTCAGAGCATTATGTACAGCTAACATTTCTTTTTGATTGATATGTAGGTGCATTTGATTTGGGTTCCATTTGCCCTGAAAGCACATCCCTGCCAGGTGAGCCCCCCATGCATAGTCTGATGCATCTGTAGTTAGGGTTTGGGCGGCAGGGGGTAGTGTGAATGGCAGTCCCTTGTTTTGGTGGCAGGCCTCTGCCCACCATAGGAACTCCAGGCGTAGGCAAGGTATGATAGGAATCATTGTTTCCGGGCTGTGACAATGTTGACTCCATAGACTTTTTAAGTACCACTGTAGTTTCCTCATATGCAGTCTTGCATATGGAATTAGAAGATTGCAGGAGGCCATGAACCCCAAGGCTTGCTGTACTTGTCTTGCAGATAGCAGGGTTTTTGTGGCCACTTGTTTGAAGTAGGTTACCAAATGAATTTGCTTCTCTGGTGTGAGGAAAGCCATCTGGGCAGTTGTATTCAAGCTTGCACCCAGGAATGTAATCTGTTGAGAGGGTACCAGTTGTGATTTCTTTTCATTTATGGTGTACCCCAGACAAGTTAGGACCCTTTTTACAAACGCCAGATGATTTAGAAGTATGCCCTGGTTTTCTGCCTGAATTAGACAATCGTCCAGGTATGGATATATTTGAATATTTCTTTGCCTGCAAAATGCAATAACTGGAGCCAGGCACTTTGTGAATACCCTGGGCACAGTAGACAAGCCAAAGGCTGGTGCAGAGAACTGTTAATGCAAGTAGCCTGCTTTGAAGCATAGGAATCTTCTGAAAGATTCCCTGATTGGGATGTGCAGGTATGCTTCTTTTAAATCTAGAGTTGCCAACCAGGCATCTTTGCCTAGCATAGGAAGTAACTGGTGAAGAGTCAGCATCTTGAATTTTGGAATCTCCAGAAGGTGTTTAGAGTAGACAAGTCCAGGATTGGACTCCATGATTTGTCTTTTCTGGGTACCAGAAAAAACCTGGAATAGAAAAGTACAGTTGTGTTCACTTACCATAAATGTAGATGTTCGAGTGTATTCACTGTTGCAGTCATTACATTTGGGTAATCTGCTGGCAGGTTGCCCTCAGTCAGCCTGAATACCAAAGTCTTGGGTTCTGCGTCGGTTGTGGTCTCCTCTTCCATGACGTCAGGTCGCCAGGGGTATAAAACATGCAGCTGACGCCATTTTAATCAGTTTTTCTTGCCCCTGATGTCAGGTGCCCCCCAAATGGGGAGGAAAAATATATAAATAAACTGTAAATATATAAATGCACCTTAGAAACATAAAATTTACCTTCAACTAAAAGCAAATACACCACAAAGGCTTTTGAGTATAGTGAAGGAAAGAAAAGGTATTGAATGGGGGATGGCGGGTGGGTAACCCGGACTGCAACAGTGAATACACTCGAACATCTACATTTAAGGTAAGTGTGCACAACTGTACTATGTTCTTCGTGTTCCACTGTTGCAGTCTTTACATTAGGGTATAATCCCAAAGCTATGGATGGGAGAATGGAACTAAACAGCATTAGGAGCAGCAATTAGGCCCTGCAGGACTGCAGTGGCAAAGCCTGCCCTAGATTTAGAGAAGAGAGGTAAATGATAATGCTTTGTGAACGTATGAACAGAGCTCCAAGTAGCAGCTTTTACAATGTCTTTGGTTGGGACCCCTCTGAGAAGAGCTGCTGAAGTAAAGACAGCCCTGGTGGAATGGGATCTGATCCCCTTGGGCACAGGTTTACCATGGTTCAAATAGCAGAAATGAATGCAGTGGCTTATCCATTTAGAAGTAGTCTGCTTTGAAATAGCCTTCTCCTCTGATCCTGCAGCAAATGTTACCAGTAGTTGCTCAGACTTTCTTAGAGATTTTGTCCTGTTTAAGTAGAATCTTAGTTGTCTGCACATCCAATGAATGCAGAATCCACTCCCCCTTGTTCTGGGATTTGGGAAAAAAGGTTGGCAGGTGAATGGTCTGGTTAAGAGCCACACTGTATACCACCTTAGGCATAAAAGAAGGGTTGGTCCTGAGGGCCACCCTGTCTGGGTAAAATATAATGAAAGCCTCCACTGCCATGAGAGCCTGTAGCTCCGAAACCCTTCTAGCTGAAGTGACTGCCAAAAGAAAAGCGGTCTTCCAAGATAGAAACTTTATATCCGCAGTAGCTGCTGGTTCATAAGGAGGCAGGATGAGTTTTTCCAGCACAAAATTGAGGTCCCATGCAGGAGTTGGTGCTCTCCTGGGAGGCCTTAAATTTTTGGCCCCTCAGAGATACTGTTTTAGCAGTGGATGAGAAAAGAGGGGAGGCTCTGTGTTGTAATGACCGAGATGGCAGAGGCATGTATTTTTATTGAAGAAAAGGATAGGCCCTTGTCAACCATCTCAGTTAAGTATTGTAAAATCTGAGGAATACTGGGCCTTGCTGTGTCTTTTTCCTTGTGCTTGGTTCCAAGCACATAATCTCTTCCATTTATCAGCATAAGATTTTCTAGTAGTAGGCCTTCTGGCTTCCAAAATGACATACATCACAGGTTTACTGAGAGATGTGGTTTGAATAATTAGTTGATTAGCCATGCTGCAAGATTCAAAGTTTGGAGCTGAGTGTGCAGAATTTGATAGTTCTGCTGAGACAGCAGATGAGGTGTTTGAAGCAAGTACCATGGAGGAAGGTGTGACATGTTCCTTAGAAGCGGGTACCAGTGTTGGCGAGACCAGTCCGGAGCAATTAGAATTATTTTTGTTTTTTTCTGTCTGACTCTTAGTAAGACCTTGGAGAGTAGAGGCAGAGGGGGAAAAGCATAGACTGATAGGTTTTTCCAGCTGAAGGATAGAGCATCCACTTTCCATGCTTTTTTGTGATGAGTTCTTGCGCAGAATTTGTCCAGCTGATAGTTTTGGGGAGAGGCAAATGGATCTATGTCTGGGCTTCCCCATTTCTGTGTTAACATGCTGAAGATTTGTGGATCCAGTTTCCATTCGTGCGGGTCCATAAGATTTCTGCTTAGGTCGTCTGCCAGAGTATTTTGCTTTCCTGGCAGGAATTGAGCTTGAAGATGTATTTGGTAAGTCAAGGCTGTGTTCCACAAGGCCATGGTTAGTCTGCAAAGGGGGTAGGAATGGGTACCCCCCTGCTTGTTTATGTACCACATAACTGTGGTGTGTTGTCTGTCTTTATCAGTAGTTGTCCTGGATGAAGTAAGTCCTTGAAGGCTGTCAGAGCATTCTGAACAGCTAGCATTTCTTTCTGGTTGATATGAAGATGCATTTGGTTTGGGCTCTATTTGCCCTGAATGCCTCTCCCTGCCAGGTGGGCCCCCCAAGCATAGTCTGATGCGTCTGTAGTTAGGGTTTGGGTGGCAGGGGGTAGAGTGAATGACCGTCCCTTGTTTTGTTTTGGTGACATGTCTTTGCCCACCAAAGAAACTCCTGTTGTAGGCAGGGAATGAGAGGAATCATTGTTTCTAGGCTGTGAATGTTGACTCCATAAAGCTTTTAGGTAACATTGAAGTTTCCTCATATGCAGTCTCGCATATGGAATTAGTAGACTGCAGGATGCCATGAACCCCAAAGCCTGCATAATTTGTCTTGCAGATAACTGGGTTTTTGTTGCCATTTCATTGAAGCATGTTCTCAATTTTTATTTGTTTGTTTTGCGTGAGGTAAGCCATCTGGGCAGTTGTATTCAAGCTTGCACCCAGGAATGTAATTATTTGAGAGGGTACCAGTTGTGATCTCTTTTCGTTTATGGTGTACCCTAGGCATGCTAGAAGCCTTCTTACAAATGCCAGATGTTGAAGAAGAGTGTCCTTGTCCTCTGCCTGAATGAGACAATCGTCCAGATATGGATAAATTTGAATGTTTCTTTGTCTGCAGAATGCAATTACTGGTGCCAGGCACTTTGTAAAGACCCTGGGCGCAGTAGATAAGCCAAAGGGCAGAAAAGAATTGGTAATGCAAAAAACCTGCTTTGAAGCGGAGGTATCTTCTGCAATATTGGGATATGCAGGTATGCCTCAAGTCTAGAGTTACTAACCAAGCATTCTTGCCTAGCATAGGTAGTAGCTGTTGTAAAGTCAACATTTTGAATTTTGGAATGTCCAGGAACGTGTTCAGAATCAATAAGTCCAGTATTGGATGCCATGAATTGTCTTTTCTGGGTACCAGGAACAGTCTTGAATAAAACCCTTGTCCTTTTTCCTTTTCTGGTACTGGTTGAATAGCCCCCATATCCATGAGGGACATGACTTGTTTCTGGGCCTCTGCCCACTAGTTTTGTGGCAGATCCGGCCATCCGTTTGGAATTGGCAAAGTGTGGAAATGAAATCTGTACCCCTGGGATACTATGTTTAATACCCACTTGACCTGGGTTATTAACTGCCAATTTTGAGCATGAAGTGCTAGTTTTCCCCCCAAGGGGGCTGCCAAAAGATAAGTGCTTGGAGATGGTAGAGGAAAGTCATTGAAACTGCTTACTGTAGGGTTGTGCTTTGTTACCTCCAGATTTGGAGGTGGAGGCACCCCATTGCTTTGACCTCTAAGATCCCTATGATTGGTATCTGGAGCCTTTTGAGCGCCTGAGTTTGCCCTGAGTGGCTCTGTTGGACACAGGAAAGGACCAATTTTAGTAGGAGAGTGCCTACTGAACCTGGGTGGCTGCGCTTGCAAGAAATCTTTTACAGTTTGCATAGATTTAGCTTTGTCTTCCATTTTCTTCTGCCTTATTACCAAACAGAGTATCATGCTGCAAAGGGGCATCCAACAATTTAGCTTTAACATGATCAGGCAGATTTTGCTCCTTGAGCCAGGCATGGCTTCTTATCACAGATCCAGTAACGGCGGCCCTACAAGAGGCCTTCAAGGAATCAAAACCACATTGCAAAGTATGCTTTCCAACCTGTTCTGCTGAATGCAATAAATCCTGTAACTCCTTATTTTCCACACAATCAGAAATCAACATAATTTTCTGTTTCAGTAGGCCCATAACATGCTGTTGATATTTAAGCATATGAAACTGGCAGTTTAAAGCCCTGATTGCCATGGTTGCAGATGTATAAACCTTCTTACCCCATCTATCCAGCGCCCTGGAATCTCTATCAGAAGGGGTAGGATTTTTGGCTGTAGAAGCCTTTACACCCTTGGGACCCTGAGAAATAGTCTCAGGATCAGCAGCAGGATTTTTGAAAAGAAATTTGTGGTAGTCAGGAACCCTGTAATATCTGTCAGGCTTACTAGGAGCCGGAGGCAGGGAATCAGAAGCCATGCTTGATTTCGAGAACACATCAACAATGTCTAAAACAGGAGGTGTTGCCAAAGGCCTATGCTGAGGAAGAAGGAAATCCCTAAGCCTCTTTTTTGATTCAGAGAAGTCCTGACTCTCCCAGTGAAAATGTTCTCTTAAAGTATGCAAAGTCTCTCCAAGAGAGTAATCCTCAGGAGGAGATGCAGATGGGTATGGATTCCTCTGCATGTGAATCCTCATAAGGTGGAATAGAAAGTTCCTGATCAGAAGAGAAATCAGAAGAAATGGAAACCTGATCTGAAGATTCATAATCAGTGCCTTGCCTAAGCCTCTTAGCTGGGGGGGGGGGTTGGGAGGTTGGGAACCCCTGATCAAGGTAATTAAATCCTCAGTCATTTTGATCATTTGTTTTTAAGGCATAGGGGCCTGAGCACGTGGCTCATGCGTCGGATTTAGACATAGAAGTTGTTTGTGGCCTTGTTTTTGTTGATGGCGTCGGTTTAATATAAAAATGTTGAGGCCTGAAAACACCCTCAGAAGCCGGTGTCTGCTCAGCAGCTCCGGACCCATCCAAAGGAGAGACATCTATGGGTTCAATACTTTGCGAATCTCGTGGCATACCGGACTCCGAATGGGTCTTGGTAGAGGCCTGTGACTCAATAGTGGGTATCAGGGGCTGCGAAAGCACCTCACTGAGTACCGGTGACTGGCTTAGGAGAAGCTTCGTTGTCGGTTTTGGACCTCAACGGTCTGTCTCTGTCTTTTTCCTTGCATTTTTTGTGAACTCCGGTAGTCGGATTGGTAACAGATGACATTTCAGGGTAGTTAAATCTTGAGCCAAAATATTTAGAAGCATAAATATACCGACGCTTAATAGTGCGTTGGTTAAATTTAGCACAAAATCGACAGCAAGGCACGTTGTGATCAGAGCCTAGGCAAGGAATACAGTACAAATGAAAATCCTTATGAGGTATTTGCTTCCCACAAGTAATGCAATTATTAACTTTTACTGACATCGGTAAGGAGCAAGAAAAAGTTTCCTTAACGGGGTACTTAGCTTTAGTTTGAAGACTTCGGTTCTGAAACTTGAAAATGAAAATTTCAGGAGTCGGCCGACCGGCACTTGGAAACTGCTTCTGTTTCGGGCACCGCGCGGCAAGAAAGACTGATTAAAATGGCGTCGGCTGCATGTTTTATACCCCTGACGACCTGACGTCATGAAAGAGGAGACCGCAACCGACGCAGGACCCAAGACTTTGTTATTCAGGCCAACTGAGGGCAACCTGCCAGCAGATTACCCAAAGGTAATGACTGCAACAGTGAAACACGAAGAACATCCTTGTCCCTTTTCCTCTTCTGGTACCTGTTGGATAGCCCCCATGTTTAAGAGGGAAAGTACTTGTTTTTGAGCCTCTGCCCACTGATTTGGGGGCAGGTCTGGAGATCCGTTTGGTGTTGGCAATGTGTGGAAATGAAATCTGTATCCCTAGGATGCTATATTTAAAACCCATTTGTCCTGGGTTATGAGTTCCCAGTTCTTTGCATGAAGAGCAATCTTCACCCCCAAAGGGGCGGTTAAAAGGTAAGTGCTTGGTAATTTTAAAAAGAAGTCATTGAGACTGTTTACCATAGGGGGGTGTCTTGCTATTTCCAGATTTGGAAGTGCAGGCCCCCCACTGCTTAGTTCTGAGAGTCCCCTGGGAGTGAAACCTGGGATTTTTGCTGTGTCTGGGTTTAGCTTGAGAGGATCTGGAAGGGGCTGGAAAAGACCAATTCTTAGTAGGCCAGTGCCTACTAAATCATGGAGGTTGCACTTGTAAGAAATCTTTAACAGTTTGCAAAGATTTAGCTTTATCGTCCATCTTTTTTAGAACTTCTTCAGCCTTATTGCCAAACAGGCAGTCCTGATTTTAAGGAGCATCCAACAATTTAGCTTTAACATGATCAGGCAAAGATTGCTCCTTAAGCCAAGCATGCCTTCTAAGCACAGACCCAGTAACAGCAGCCCTGCAGGAGGCCTCTAAAGAATCAAAACCACATTGCAAAGTATGTTTTCCAACTTGTTCAGCAGAATGCATTAAATCCTGTAAATCTTTATTTTCCACACAGTCAGGAATCAACATCATTTTCTGTTTAAGCAGTCCAATAATATGCTGCTGATATTTTAACATATGAAACTGGCAGTTTAAAGCTCTGATTGCCAAGGCTGCAGACATATAAACCTTTTTACCCCATCTATTCAGCGCCCTGGAGTCTCTATCAGAAGGGGTAGGATTTTTAGCAGTAGAAGCCTTAATGCCCTTGGGCCCCTGAGAAATGGTTTCTGGATCTGCAACAGGATGTTTGAAAAGGAACTTGTTGGACTCAGCAACCTTTAGTATCTGTCAGGTTTACTAGGAGCGGGAGGACAGGGAATCAGGGGCCAAACTGGATTCTGAGAACACATCATCAACAATGTCTAGTACAGGAGGTATAGCCAAAGGCCTATGCTGAGGCAGAAGAAGGAAATCTCTACGCCTCTTTTTTGAATCAGAAACTTCCTGACTTTCCCAGTGGAAATGCTCCCTTAAAGTATGTAATTTCCCCAAAATAAAAATCCTCAGGAGGGGAAGCAGAGGGAATGGAATCCTCTGTATCAGAATCCTCATAAGTAGGCATGGACAAATCCAGGTCATTAGAAGAGTCAGAAGAAACAGAATCCTGATCAGAAGATTCAAAATCAAGCTAAGCCCTAGGCCTCTTGGGGGGGTTTGACTACCCCTGATTAGAGTAATTAGATCTTCAGCCATTTTGATCATTTGTTTTTTTAGGCATAGGGGCCTGAACATGTGGCCTGGGCGTCGGTTTTTTAGACAAAGATTGAGATTTAGGCCTTAGTAATGAAGGCAGTGTCGATTTAATATGCAAGTCTGTAGGCCTGAATACACCCTCAGAAGCCAGTGCCTGCACAGCGGCTCCGGACCCATCCAAGGCAGAGACATCCGCGGGTTCCATAGGTGAAGCATCTCGTGGCATACCGGACTCCAAATGGGTCTCCGTAGAGGCCTGTGAATCAGAAGTAGCGGGTATCAGGGGCTGCGAAAGTGCTTCACTAACTACCGGCGAACTGGCGGCTGGCTTAAGAGAAGCGTCGTTGGCAGTTTTGGCCCTTGGCGGCCTGTCTCTGTCTTTATCTTTGCGTTTTTTTCAGAATCCCGGTAGTCTGATGGCTAACCGACGACATTTCTGGATAATTAAACCAAGAACTGAAATATTCAGAGGCAAAATTGTACTGACGACGGACAGTGCGCTGATTAAATAAAGCACAAAACAGACAGCGCGGTATGTTGTGGTCAGGGCCTAGGCAGGGTATACAGTATGAATGAAAATCTTTATGAGGTATTTGCTTTCCACAAGTAATGCAATTATTAACTTTTACTGACATCGGTAAGGAGCAAGAAAAAGTTTCCCCAACGGGGTACTTAGCTTTAAGTTGAAGATTTCGGTTCTGAAACTCGAAAACGAAAATTTCAGGAGTTGGCCAACCGGCACTTGCGAACTGCTTCTGCACCGCACGGCAAGAAAGACTGAAGTTGGCTGCATGTTTTATACCCCTGACGACATGGAAGAAGGGACAGCAACCGACACAAGACCCAAGACTTTGTTAATCGGGCCGACTGAGGGCAACCTGCCAGCAGATTACCCAAATGTAATGACTGCAACAGTGAAACACGAAGAACATTTTCTTTTCAATAACTAAATCCAACTTTCGTATCTTTTCTCCCAACTTTGTAATAACAGTTTCATTACATCACATCAATATTTTCTTAAGCTGCAGCCCACTATTGTTGAAAAGCTCTTGTCAGCTGTTTTAAATATAGGATCACTGACAACAATGCCATTCGGACACTTAAAAAAAACTTGAGACCTTTCAGTACTACATGTAAAGAAATAGTGTCCTAGGCAAAGATTATCATACATCAAGCTCTTGTATCTTTTTGATTTTTTTCAAAAGTTTTAAAAGAACTCTGTTTTTACTAACATTATCATTACCATCAAAGCCAGTGTTTTTTAAGGAACAGATATCTATAAATGGATTGATGGGAGTAGAAAACAATTTTCCAAACTTAACTCCCTAGAAGAATGTTCTGCAGATTCATTTGATGGCTCATCAACCATAGTAGCATTCTGTTGCCGGCCCAAAGGAAAAGAAATTACAGTTTCTGGACTGATCAGCTGACTTTTCAAGAAATACATCCTGAGAAACCTCTAGCTGTGTAATTTTTTGAGTTAATGAACCAACTAAAACACAATCAACACATTCAAAATATCTCTGTTAGAGACAGCCAAAGGCTGTATCCTATAATTATTCTGCCATATGGAGGTTAAACTGTTAAATAAACCAAGTACAAACCACAAAACAGCAAGAAACTGTGCGTTGTAACACAAACCACTTCAAAACAAAAAAAGCACACAAAACTGTAGAAACAATTAACTTAATTAGTGCTTTTTATCCAACAAAAAAAAACTACCATGGGTATTTTCCATAAATGCTCCAATAAAAAAAAAAGTTTAATAATGTAGTACTATTTATATCATACCTTAAAATCAAGAACAGGAAAATGCTTTGTTTCACAACAATATATCCCACCAGATAAAAACATTACCACTATGGAAAATATCCTATACTGGACATCATACACATATATATATATATATATATATATACATATATATACAACATGAAATAATACTAGGAGACTTTAATATAGACTGGCAGCTTAACAACAGCCTATCTGATTCCATAAACCTCTACGGCTTTACATAGTTAATTACACCAGTCCACAAATTGCTGGTGGAAAAATCAAGCTTAGACTGGATTCTTACTAACAGACTCAACAAAATTAGGGCAGCCTGTAGCCTTCCAGACAGCCTAAGTGACCATCAACCTACTTATGTTCTCAGAAGTTATGTACTACATAAACATATAATTTACAACCAAGTTTGTAACTCATAAAAATGTTAACACACTTATCAAACCCTTAACAGCATATAATTAGCAAATACTAAAAGCTATGCCCTTAGACTCTGCTGTCACATACATCAATGAGATATTCCTAAACATTCTCAATAACTTTGCCCCAGTACATACCAAAAGGGGCAAATTCAATCCTGCAGCATGGCTAACACAGGAAACCAAGACACTAATGCTACAGCATGACGAAACCTGGAAAAACTGGCTCAAAAATAGACTACAATATACATTTCAACATTTTTAAAGCAACTAAGGAATAGGACAAAATACCAAATAAAACATGACAAGCAAACCCTACTATAACACCCTCCAAAATAAATATCAAAACAGCCAGATCTTTTCTGGACATCCATAAACAAACTTTTACTTCCAGGTCAAGCTACCAACCCCACCTTTACATCCAGCAATAGTAATGATTCAATTCCCACACAGTTTAGCAACTATTTTATACAGAGTACATTGTCCCTCACAAACATTAATACTTCCACTACCCTAGCTAAATTTGCTACAGACACTGAACTCACCACTGCCAAGTCTTAAAACAGCTAAACTGGCTACAGCTTAACTACATAACTTATTTTGAGCTAGTTACGGCATGCAAACTAATATATTATCCTGAAAAATTCACTGCCTAAAAAAAAAAAATATTACTGCCCTACATCCCCCACAAGGTTCCTCCGTTGTGGTGATGAATTTCTGCTAAGCACTACTAACGCAAATAATCTTGGACTCACTATACTCCCGTTACATCTCCAATCTCTGCAGCACCATTCCTACACAAGTATGAATGATTAACAAACTCCTAAGCTATAAAATCCAGCTCAAACATTACCTTACCCAATCCTGGTCATGCTCATCCCAGGCTGAGACCACTGGTGAAAACACAAACTTCTTATTGCTTATCACTAACTTTTTGCCCTCCTCTACTTAAATCATTACACCAACTTTCCCTCCTGCAATTAAGTCAATACACCCCCTTCCACCTCCCTCTTAAAACACTTATCTTTCTCTTTTTTTAACTGTCCCCATCCAGCATTCTACCCCTCATGCATAAGTTATACACCTTCTAGATACACCAATTTGGAAGACACAGCCTGAATAGAACTAATTCTATACCATTCCCTCTCAGTCATATGCTATTACCACTATCCCCTACACACTACTATCTACCCTACTATAGAATTTTATAACTTGGTTCATTATCTCTCTTGAAATCTTTACAAACCTATACAATACTAAAATATCCATTCCTACAAAATTTATAACTTATTTCAATATCTTGAACTCCTTGCAAATCTTTCTTTACTGAAATGAAAAAACACTAAACTTCTTTACGTTTTTACCTTCTACAGTATCAACCCACTTACTTCCTGCAACATTTTAGACTTATAATTATTGATATAAATACTTTATTGTATACACCTTTTTTTTCTGAGAAATGTGAATGTTATTTTTCTGAGAACTGTCTGAAACTCACTTGTTATATAAATGTACTGCGATGGAGCTTTTCTCCCTTGGCATTCTCTACCCAGTCACAATTTCTTAGTTAATGACAAATAAGTAAATAATTAAATAAAATGATAAGGTATGTTGATAGTATTTGAGCGAGTGTGCTAACACTACTAATGCTTCTTAGCTGAAGATCTAGTAAAATGTGGTCTTTCACAGCTCAAAACACAAGACAGATCTCCACATAGCAGCTGGTAAAAAACAAAAAAATGTGAGATTTTTTTTCATCTTTCTGGATAGCTAAGGGGATCCTAGCCCTTTCAATTTTCTTTGGTCAAGAGACACTGTAGTCCTTCAAGCCGGGATAAGCACTCGGAAATACACATTCCAACTGGAGTGTTAAATTTAATGCTCAGGCTAATGAGAACAGAATTTAGGGACATGGATCTTGAGAATATACCTTTGACAATTAACCGGCTAATGAAAATGAGACTGTCTTCCTGATCTCTAACGACTATCAGTTTTAATCAAGGTTCCATTTATACAATAATCAGTAGGAACAACTTGCTTCCCAAATGAAGCTATACGACATGTTTGGAATCGAGTCTAAAGCCATGGTCAGAACATGTGGTACTCATTCTATTTACCCTCTTCTTGAAAAATGTGAGTGCCAATGAGGGAATCAAAAATGGCAGCCAGTAAGCAATCATCTACAAAAAATGACAAGCATGAGTACACTGGTGTCCAGGTATAAGGGGGCAGAGCTGCCAAACAGACTATATCATATGAGCAAATGACATACCTTTACTGTATCTATTGCACACCGCCACCCCCTTTGGCACCTGCTAAAGTACGAGTAGGGATAAAAAGAGACAGGACAAACAAAGTTAAGTCGCCTTGCAGTGACCCTATTATTAGGCTCTCCACAAAGCAGAGAACATTCAAAAAGTTAAGAATCAAAAGATGAGAAAAATTTATCATCAGTATAACTCTACTCCAAAATAACTTCTTCACCTTTATAGGTAGCAGCTGTTGAAGTGTTAGTATTTTGAATTTTGGAATCACCAGGAAAGTGCTTAGAATAGAGAGGTCCAGGATAGGACGCCAGGAGCTGCCTTTTCTGGGTACCAGGGAAAGTCTTGAATAAAACCCTTGTCCTCTTTGTTCAGCTGGGACAGGTTGAATAGGCCTGATACTTAGAAGAGACAGAACCTGCTGTTGGGCCTCCACCCACTGATTTGGGGGTAGGTTTGGCCAACTGTTTGGGGTTGGTAGGGTGTGAAAGTGGAATCTGTATCCTTGGGAAACTTTATTTAAAACCCATTTGTCCTGGGTAATGAGTTCCCAGGTTTTTGCATGAAGGGTGAGTTTTCCTCCTAAGGGAGCAGGCAGTTGAGCAGGGCTTGTAGGGACTAAGGGTAAGTCATTGTGCCATTTTTCTGAAGGGGGGTGGTTTACTACTCCCTGCTTTGGAAGTGGGAGCCCCTCACTGATTAGGCCTGTGCACAGCCTGAGACTGTAACCTGGGTGGTCTGCTGCTCCTGGGTTTGGGCTGAGAAGGCCTGGAAGAGACTGGAAAGGACCAATTCTTTGAAGGCCAATGCCTACTAAATCTGGGAGGCTGCACTTGTAGGAAATCTTTAACAGTTTGCATAGATTTAGCTTTTTCCTCCATCCTTTTGAGGACTTCTGCTTTGTTGCCAAACAGGCGGTCTCGGTCTAAGGGAGCATCCAGTAATATAGCTTTAACATGATCTGGCAAGTTTTGCTCCTTAAGCCAAGCATGCCTTCTAAGGACACACCCAGTGACAGCGCCCTGCAAGACGCTTCTAGAGAGTCAAAACCACATTGCAAAGTATGTTTACCAACTTGTTCTGCAGAATGCGTTAAATCCTGTAATTCTTTGTGTTCAGCACAGTCAGGAATCATCATCATTTTCTGTTTAAGCAGTCCCATAATATGCTGCTGGTACTTTAACATATGAAACTGGCAATTTAAAGCCCTAATGGCCAAAGTAGCAGAAGTGTATACCTTCTTACCTCATCTGTCCAAGGCTCTAGAATCTCTATCAGAAGGGGTAGGATTTTTGGCAGCAGTAGCCTTAATGCCTTTTGGTCCTTGGGAAATGGTCTCTGGATCCGCAGTAGGATTCTTGAACAGGAACTTGTGAGAGTCAGGTACTCTAATACCTGTCAGGTTTTCTGGGAGCCGGAGGAAAAGTGTCTGGGGAAAGTCTAGATTCCAAGAAAGCATCATCTACCATGTCTAGGACAGGAGGGATAGCTAAAGGTCTGTGTTGAGGAAGGAGTAAAAATTCCCTAAGCCTCTTTTTGGAGTCAGAGTAATCTTGGCTTTCCCAGTGGATATGCTCCCTAAGAGTGTGCAAGGTTTCACCAAACGAAAAATCTTCTGGAAGGGAAGCAGAGGAAATGGAATCCTCTGCATCATAATCCGCATAGGTAGATAAGGGCAAATCCTGGTCATCAGAAGGAACAGAAATATCAGATTCCTGATCAGAAGAATCAGAAGGAAATTCAGTTCTAGGTCTCTTAGAGGGGGAAGGCTGGTTTCCCCTAATTAATGTAATAAGGTCTTCGGCCATTCTAAGTATTTTTTTTTTTTAGGCATATGGGCCTGAGCATGCGGTTTGAACTTCGGATTTCCAGGCATGGATCGAGTTTTATACCTGGATGAAGAAGACGGTGTCGGTTTAAAAGGCAAGTCTGTAGGCCTGAATATACCCTCAGAAGCCGATGCCTGCACAGCGGCTCTGGACCCATCCAAGGTAGAGACATCCGCAGGTTCCATAGTCGAAGAAGCATCCCGCGGCATACCGGACTCCGAATGGGTCTCAGTAGAGGCCTGCGAATCTGAGTTAGCGGGTATCAGGGGTTGCAAAAGCAGCTCACTGAGTACCGGCAGACTGGCGACTAACTTAACAGAAGCCCCATCGGCGGTTTTGAACCTATGCGGTCTATGTCTTTATCTTTACGTTTTTTCGGAAGATCGGTAGTCGGATGACTTAACAAAGCCATTTCGGAGTACTAATACAGAGTACCAAAATAATTTGCTGCAAAGATAGCCCGACGACGAATAGTTCGGGGGTTGAACAAGGCACAAACTGACAGTGTGGGACGTCGTGGTCTGGGCCTAAGCAAGGGATGCAGTACGAATGAAAATCGTTACGAGGTATTTGCTTTCCACAGGTAAGACAGTTGTTAACTTTTACTGACATCGTTTGGAGCAAGAAAAAAAGATCCCCAATGGGGTGCTTATCTTTTCTTAAGACTTCGGTTCTAAAACTCGAAAACGAAAATTTCAGGAGAAGGCCGACTGGCACTTGCGAACTGCTTCTGCTTCGAGCACTGCATGGCAAGAAAGACTGATGTAATGGTGTCGGCTGCATGTTTTATACCCCTGACGTCATGGAAGAAGAGACAGCATCCGACACAGGAATCCAAGACTCTGGTATTCAGGCTGGTTGAAGGCTACCTGCATGCAGATAACTCAAATGTGATGACTGCAACAGTGAAACATGAAGAACATCATGGCCTTGATGACTTTGGACAGTATTCCTTGCCCCTTAATTATGTCTTTCTCTGATGGGTAACTTTGTTCTTAGCATGAATTTTCCTAATTCTATCTGTAAAAGATGGTAGGAAGCAAGGAGGACTCCCAGCTTCAAACCATGCCTAAAGTAAATAAAACTGCTGTATCAACAGCCTCAATTTCAGATTTTAACAGTAGACAATATCCACCCAAGAAGAAAAGTGTTGGCCCTGCTGTGGTAAATAATAAAATGGGCACTGCAAGTCCTTTCTTTTACACTGAACATGAGCATTTTCTGTTCGCTGCTACAAACAAATATGAACAGTTCATGAAGTGAGAAAGATTAGCACACTCCTTAACACATGCAAAAGAAACCAAAACAGGTCACAGCATAATACCAAAAATACTAAAGTCGAGATGCTTAAACTGGGTACAGAGAGCATAAGAAGGAATATTTCAATGGCCAAGTCTTTTCTTCTGCTCTAGTTTAAGTTCAGGTTTATTTCTGTGCTTATGACTAAGCACTATTCAACAATAAAGCATTATAAAACTTACATAACAATAAAAAATCCAAGGCAGAAATTGACTAAGTTAGACATCTAAATGCTACATAATATAAACAAGTTTTAAGGAATCTCTGTTTAGTGTTTGGGGACTCACTCAGCCAGTTAGTCTAAAAAGACTTATGTACTTACCATAACTTGACATCTGTGTTACCCTGTGTCACTATTCATCACTCTTGGGTCGAAGGATCAGACACCAGATCCGAGCCAGCAACTTTTCAGACAGCTTCTAGGCAGCTCAAGCTCTCCCACTCCCATGATCCCCTGCTGCCCACTAACCCCTCAGATTGAGTTTGCCCTAGAGTTAGAAAACAGCAAAGGAAGACCTTAACCACCAGAAAGGACATCTCCAATTCCTCTAGGTCCCACAGGATGGGGAAGGAGGGAGGGACAGTTATGAACATCAAGAGTATGCAATAGATATCCCCCTTTAATGGAAAAGTTAGGGAAGAAAACTGGCAACTGCCTAATTCAAATTCACCTCCGTAGCCATCTTAGGCATGAAGGAAGGATTGGTTCAGACAGCCATCCTGTCTTTATGAAATACCATGTATGGTGGTTTGGTTTGATAGAAAAGAGCCTGCAACTCTGAAACCCTTCTTGACGAAGTTATGGCCACCAGTAAAGCAGTCTTCCATGATAAAAATGTCATACTGCGTGTAACAGATTACAGCACAAATGAAAGATCCCCAGGGGAAGAAGGACCATTAATAGGATGCCGGAGCAGAAAAACACCTTTCAAAAATACCTTACAAAGATGAGAGGAAAAAGTAGGTTACTCGTAAACATGGAAATTAGAAATAGCTGGCAATTGCACTTTGAAAGTAGAGAAACTAGCCCCATCTTGAAAAAGTGAAGACAAGAACAAGATATCTGGAATGGGAGCAGAGAAGGATTCCAGATTATGCTGCTTTGCCCAGATAGAAAACACCTTTTCCATTTACTCGCATATAGCTTTCTGGTAGATGCCTTCTGATAGGCCAGAATAATGTTTTTGATGGGTAATGCAAGCCCGGACTGATTCAGGATCATGGGAAATGGACAAACCACACAGTTAGATGTAGAGTCTGAAGGTTGGGGGTTGGAAGCTGGGAGGGGTGGGAAATCAGATCCGGAAGGGGATCTATACCCAAGGGGGATGCTTCAGATGAAACTGTAGGAGGGTAAACCGTAGGCCAATTGTGAATCAGAACGTCCCTGGGGGACTCCCTGACTGGGGGAATCAGGGCAAAATACCGGCTGCATTTGTGGTTGTGAGGGGAAGCAAAGAGATCGCAACTCAGACGACCCCGGAGAAAGAAAATCTCTCTCGCCACTGAAGGATTCAGGGACCACTCGAGGACTCAGGATGGTCCTGCTGAGTCTGTCTGCCAACACGTTGGCCTCGCCAGGAATGTGCCTTATAAGGAGAAAGCTCCCCAAGGACATTGCCCATTCCCACACCCTCATGGCCTCGCGACAAAGCAGATAAGAGCATGTACCCCCTTGCTTGTTGAAGTACTACACAACTGCCATGTTGTCTGTGTGAACTGCAACAGTACCCAGAGGAAGGCAGCGCTGAAAAGCTTGCAAAGTGAGAAGGATTGCTCTCATCTCCAGAACATTTACATGCAGTTTGGTCTCTGCAGAGGACTACGTACCTTGAACGGTCTTTCCCTGGTAATGCCACCCCACCCTAAACAGGGAAGCAGAGGTCATGGTGGCACTGGGGGGAGGAAGAGAAAATGGTTTGCCCTCTAAGAGGTCGGGAGACTAAATCCACCAAAGAAGATGATGCCTGCACACTGGAGTGAAATGGATTGAGGCAGTCATCGGATGCTAGAGTCCACTGCAGAACCCTCATCTGGAATCTGGCTAATGGCACTAGACAGACTGCTGCCACCATGAACCCCAGGGCCCTAAGAATAAGGTAGACCTGAGGACGAGTCAGATCTAGAAGGCACTGAACATGAGCTCTGATTAAACTCTTCGGAGACGGAGCACTGCAATCTCTGACACCATGTCCACCTGAATTTCAATAAATTCCAAATTCTGGGATGGAATCTGTTTCAATTTAGGCAGATTCACCGACTCTTAACTGGTCGAACAGGTAAAGCAAGTACTGAGTCACTGTGACCAGTCAATGCTTGGTGGGAGCTGTGAGGAGCCAATCATCACAGTAAGGAAACACCTGAAATCCCTGCAGTCTTAGGTGAGCTGCAACCACTGCCATGCACTTGGCGAACAAAAGGGGGAATGTGGTGAGACGAAAGGGCAGAGTCCTGAACTGGCAATGATTGGCCCCCCCACACGAAAGCAAAGATGCTTTCTGGAGCGTGTCTATTTTTATACAATAGTACCCCATCCTTGAGATCCAAAAAGCACATCCAATCATCCTTGTGCAGAAGGAGTACAATGGACTGGACAGTGAGCATCCGGAACTTGGACTTCTTGACAGAGAGATTTAACATGCTGAGGTCCAGAATTGGACGTAGGTCCCCCATCTTCATAGGCACCAAAAAGGGGAGAGAGAGAGAGAGAAGGTTCCGGATTCTCATTGCCTTGGGGGAGGGATCTCTTGGATGCCTCTCTTCTGAAGAAGTTTGAGCACTTCTTGCTGAGCTAATTCCCTCCGATGGGGTGGCGCATCAGGGAGGCACTTCCTGATTGGAGGGGGTGGCTGAGAAAAGGGAATAAAACAGCCTCTGGAGAAAATGTTTAGCACCCAGCAATGTCTTGTAATATTTTCCCAGGCCAAAGGGTGCAGTGATAAACAGCCCCCGACTGTATCCAGTGCAGAACAGTCGGGCAGTGCCATAGAAGCGCTGGGGGACCTCTCAGAAAAAGGTTCCCTAGAGCCCTGATTCTGTGGACCCCCTCTGCCCCTGGGGCGGTGTCTGCCATTGAACCCTCTTCCCTGACCTCTAGAACAGGGCTTGTCCTGAGCATCCTGGAAGGAGGACTCAGACTTCCAAAACCACATTTTACTAGTCCCTCATTGCATCTTGGAAAAGGGGCACTGAGGAATAGATTACTTGATTCCCACAGCTGACAAGGACTTGCCCTCCTGCTCACTGCAGGTGAGAGTTTCTTTGACTGAAGGACCAAAGAAGGTAGATACATCAAAGGGGGCATGGCTGAAGGATGCCTTAAAGGACTCGGCAAAGTCGCAGCCAGGTGTGGCGCAGAACAGCGATGCATGTACCGGCCGCTTGGGAGGTGCCTTCCGCATCACTGGAAATCAGCCTCATCAAGGAATTAGACAGGGATGTGAGAGTGGACAGCTTGGGATACAACTTACTAAATTCTCTGGCTGACAATAACTCAGAAAGGGAAGTGGTAATATCCTTGAACAAGTACATCTGGAGTCGGGTGAAATGTGCCAAGTAGTTAAGCTCCCACAGACCAAAGGTAGCTGAGGTGAAGACCCACTTTCCATGGCCGTCGATCACCCAGGACTCTCAGTCAAGAGGATGAACAGACGTACTTTGCTCTGCCAATCCTTTCTTGGTGATGCGGCTACCACAGTAACATTGACTGGCACAGCTTTTGACCAAAACTGTTTGTTGGAGGGGGACTGAGAAACCTGTTGCGTTTCGGCACCAGCTGCACATTATCCAGCTCCTTCCATGCCCTGCCGGCGATGAGGTCTATGAGTTCATCAGCAGGGGGGGACCCAGGAGGTATATGGTCCCATCCCGAAAGCCTTCTGGAACACTGACTCCTTGGATGACCATCTGCCCTTAAGCTCGAGGATTTCCAAGATGTCCACAAATGAGACATCCTCGGGCAGTGATCTGGGGGACCCATCCTCTTCATCGAGGGTTGCATCCTCAGTGAGAGACTCCATAGGGGAGTCTAGGTGCCTCCTCTTGCACGATCTCTTCCAAGGCACCTCCCTCGGGGTGGGGGGGGCTCTGGGGAGGATTCAGAAGAGAAGGGAACCCTGGGGGGATGACTATCGCCTGAAGGCTAGTTTGAAAGGGCTGACCAGGAACAGGATGAGAAGAGTATGCTCTCGGGGGCTGGGATGATCCCTGGAAAGCTGGGGAGGAAACTCTGGTGGAGGAAAACGTCCTCTCTACAACCTGGAAGGCCAAAGGGCTGGGCGATGCCCCATCTGCACTTGCAGCAGGCAAGCCCACCTGAAAGAGGGAACACAGCATGTCAGCGCCTATGCCTCAGGACAGTACCAGCCCTGAGCTGTAAAGGGCTGAAGCACCAAAGGAAAGGGACCGGTCCAAAAACACAGGGCCAGAGCCCTCACCCAAGGGCTCCAGGGTGACAAGTCAGGCCCGGGACTCCATCTGCACAGGGGGAGGTCGAGCAGAGGTGGTCAGGGACTCAGATGGAGTACAGACAGAGTGGTCTCTAGGGACCACCCAGTCTTCTCCTTGATGTGTCCTACAGCCTGGAAGTCCGAAACTACCTGGATCAGACAAGGAGAACACAGCAAAGAGGTAGGAGAAGAACCCCTGGCCAGATGGGTAGGGGACACAAGGCGCCCCAACTCAATCTGAGCCTTGAGGAAGGACCTCCTCATCCTGTCCATATCGTAAGGGAGCAAGCTCCTGGAGAACCTAGAAGAGGAAGGGAACCTGGGTGTCGATGGATGCCTGGACCCCAAGGACCTCCCATGCCTGTCTGGAGATAAGCTCCTGCACTTGGTGGCAGAAGGGGACTACCCCAAGACAGAACTCGAAGGGGAGTCCTCTATAATAATGATGGGATCTGGCACTGATCCCAGACCAGTCCACCTTGGATCCAAAGACAATTGAGGATCTGAACATTTGGGTCCTGCATGACTCAGATTCAAGGAAGTCGGATCCCTGGAAAGTCTGGATATTTTTGGATTTGAAGGCCTTCGATCTGGAGGTGGACTCCTGTGACCTCAGATCCCTGGGCATCAGAGTGGAAGCCCTGGATCCGGTGGTGGATTTGCGGGACCTAGGATCCGAGGAAGTTGGATGCGACTAAGCAGAGGCTGGAGTCAGATCCGAGGAGCTGGGATTCAAACAGCCTGGCCTTTTTAGAGGAAGACAACCCAGGAAGAGAAATGGCCATCCTCTTGTGGTCGGAGGGTCCTGCTTGGCTAGACTGGGCCAATGGACCTCCTTGGACCACACCCTTCAGCAAGAGCTTGCTCTGGTGCGCGACTAAGGCCCTGGGGTTGAATGTGGCACAAATACGGCATTCAACCTCCAGGTGGTTAGCACCCAGACAACAGAGGCACTACTCCTACTGCAAATTGGATATGGGCATCTTCCGACCGCATGAGGAGTACCTTTTAAAGCCAACAGGTTTGTCAGACATAGCTGAAAAGCAAAGCAATCACCAAAACCTAAGGGATGCACCAAAATCACTAACCGAAAGAATGCTAATGCCAAAAAAATGGAAAGGACCACCAATAACTAACAGTGAAAGAAATACAACACTAAAGTCTATAGAGGCAAAAATCTAAAAAGGGTGCCAAAACCCACAACTACAAACAAAGAAATGGGAGGGGAGGGAGACTATAAACTAGCTAAAAGAACAGGCTAACTACAGAAAACTACCAAACTACTAATAAAACGGAGAGTTAAGCCAAAAAGAAGAACATTTTTTTAAAGTACTTATCCCCACTGGAGACTAGAGCCATATTACCACGTCTGATGCTGAGAGCAGCAAACAAGATCTGAGGAGTTAGAGGGCAGCAAGGGATCATGGGAGTGGGAGGAGCTCGAGCCTAGAAGCTGTCTGAAAAGTTGCCGGCTTGGATCCGATGTCGGACCCTAGGTACCAAGAGTGAGGAATAGTGACATGAATAACATCAGATCAGCAATTGTAGAAGCCATGATAAGTTAAGGAATAAATCCCAGAGGACTTCAGCTTCACCCATGAGCTCACTAACAGCCCTGCAGTGACATACCATATGACCTGGAAGGTTCACTCCAAGCAAGTAGCTGTTGAATGCAGGACAGACCCAAGGCATAAAGTGCTAAGTAAAACATGACCAGAATTTTATAGATGAAACAAGTCCAAAGTGGAAGCCAGTGTACACTATGGAGAGTCAGTATAATACAGTTAAGTATAGGGGAAACACCTATAAATAGGCAGACTGCAAAGCTTTGCACCAGCTTCAGTTGATCAAGTTTTAAGTCCAACCAGGAGGAAATCAAGACATAAATAGCCACTTGGAGACCCTCACAAAAAATAGGATGGGTTTGTAAGGGCAATATTCCTGAGATGAAACAAGACAACTTGATGGCACATGGCACCTGACACTTGCATGTCAACTAATTAATAACATCTAAATTATGTACCTTTGATATGCATTCTCATTAAAAAAATCTGACATTACAGTGACAGTAAGTCAAACATTTTTGTGACAATCACCACTGAAACAGAACACAGTAGGAAGAAATTTAAGTGATTATCCTGAAATACAACTTTTATGTGAAAATACAAAGACTACCATCAAGGCAGCCTTCTCACACATGTAGAAAATGAATTTAAACAGGAAACTGGGTTCAAACTCCTATAAATAACTAACTTCCAAAAGTATCTAAAACTACACTGCAAAGAATGATGGACAGCCACCATCTCAGCCATGGAAGTAACTAGTATATACTTGTAAAATACACTCCTTTTGAAAGGGTAGGCAATTAGAATCAATACTGTAAGAAAACTGGAAGGAATGCAGTGGTTCACAAAATATTTCAGATGGCTAATCATTGGAATATCAATCACAGAAGATGGGGTTATGGAGGACTATAAGATACGGTACACGGGTAATAAATAAAAAAAAATTACAAAACAAGACGTACAACTTGAAGACAGCAAAGGGTAACAGTTTCAGGCATCCAGTTTTCAGAGACATACCTGGAACGGGTAAAGAGAACATTATAAACGGACTGCTCGTCTTCTGACAACTTCAGGCGATCTGTGCAACTATGGCGTGAAGGTAATGACACCTAATGCACAAAATGAAAACATTTAAGGTCAACCAAGAACGATTTACATATTCTCTAGAATAGTGTGTAAAAAAACAATGAGAATAAGTCAACAAGCAAATGAAAAAACAGCCTTTTTATTTGTTACTCTCAACAAACACTGGGAACAGATTTGATCTGATGGAAGGTTAGCTAGGGTAAGAAGGGATAAATTCAGTAGTTTTCCCCACTTCCCTCAAGAGGGCCGAGATGTGTCAGTGATTTGTTGACAAACCCCCGAGATAGCTGGGGGCAAAATTACACAGATACCAGTAATACGAAGAAGAAATACTCCATGGGATCAGTAAATGCATACATCATAGCACATTTTGTCTAAACAATTCAGGATAAATGGAAATGGCTTCTTTGTGGTAAGCCTATAACGTGGTCACACCATATCTTCACTTTTAAGGGATAATAAGGCACATTTGTTAAATAGCAGCATGTTCCACATTTATTCTACAACTCATTCCCAATACGCATAAGATTTATTTTCATATAGGGAAAGTTAACCAATAACTGTGTAGAGTCAACAGAGGCTGTAGGAGTCCCAAGAAGCTAAAAAGATACAGTATAAGTCAGTTTGGGAACTGTGGTGGAGGTTTTAAGGAGATCTGCATCCAAGAGGTGGCCATTTCACCAAAATCAGACCTTCTATGCTGAAGTGATAAAAATAAAAAAAGGCAAACCAATAAAGAAATGTACAACTTGTTAATAGCAACCTTTACTTAAAAGCTATGAAACAAACGAAAAAAAAAGTACCAGAGGCTTCCCACTTGCATCAAGCTGGTCCTTCATTCTTCGAAGCAGAAGAGTTTTTGTTAATATATTCAGTCTCTCGCTTCCTTTCTTTGTGCCATTATCAACCTGAGCCTTCCACAACTTATACTCATCAAATGGAGAGCAGCGTAAAAACCTGGAAATAAAAAGATTGCACACATTTTCAGAACCGCAAAACTGAATCAAAGTCTCTTCAGCAGCTAGCTCCAAAGAAGGATAAAGCATTGACTAAACCTAAGCTGGCTCAGGTTCAAGCCAGCTGGGAGGAAAGGGGCTGAGGGGTCACAGTCTGCTAGTCTTTCTCAGGAGGAGGGACATGGTCTGCCTTGATGCACTACTGCCCCCTGCTAAAGTCCAGGTGGTGCATCAGCAGGGAACACCCAAGAATGAAGATGGAACTTTAGGCCTCCCAAGCAGTTCTGAGAGCTGCAGCTGCTATGAACGTTGTATGTGGAATGTATGTTCAAATCAAAGGGTAAAGCTCTATAGGCCACTCTGCCGGGTGAAGACCACTGCTATTAAAAATTGAGGGGTTTAGGCAAAAATACACTACCTACGTGAATGACAGTTCACCAACAGCTGACTCTGATCCCCATTATGACCATCACTCTACAAAAATGAGAAAGACAGTCGGGGTAGGGTTTAGCTTTAAAAATAAACCATCCTGAGTGAACCATTCACACACTGATACAGAAGAATGTCTTTGATCTGAAATTCTGCTTTTAAAACTAGTATTCTGTTCACAATAATATATATACCACAGATTTACATTCTCCAGTTCTATTAGAGTATGTCAAATAACATATTGCTAATTGTGATGACAAACTGATAGCAAATGCAAGCATTTCTACCACAGCCTGGACTTGGAGAAACAATATGCTAGAGATTACAAAACTTTAAGTAATGTAATACAACATGCTAGAACACGGCATTGACTAAGTAAGCACAGTTTTACAAGAGCACAGTCACTCAGCCATAGACGTATTAAATATAATATTTGCTGCCATAATTCATTACATGAACAGGAATTTGCCAGATGTGTATACCAGTCCACTGGTCTGACATTTTTCAGCAATCAGACATTGAGGTGTGGGGTCTTGGGACTGCAATCACACACTGAGGCGTGTCGGAGTCGACAAATCTACACTGGCATTGTATGTTCATCTTTCTTTTTTCCATGTGCACAAGAAGTCATTAAACATAATAATAATATCTGTAAATGGTCTCCAGGAAGGCTAAATATTTCTTGAAAGGCTACAAGAGTTGAAGGTGCAGAGAAGCAAAAAAATATAAAAAACACACCAAATCATATATATATATATATATATATATATATATATATATATATATATATATATATATATATATATATATATATATATATATATATATACATACACACACATATATATATATATATATATATATATATCTACACACACACATATACATACACACACACGCCTCGAGTATAAATATTGACAGGGTACCATAAGCTTACAAACAACTGTAGACTAAATTCTCGTAAAATAATAGAAACCACAAAGAACTCAAACTCTGTAAATGGTACATATCCAAACCATCACATTCAAACTATGTGGAAGTGCAGAGGGATGGATGAAGGGAGTTCCTCCTGCAGCATGGGTCCTACTATCAGAGTATTAACTGTTAGTGTGCATGTTCACCAAACTGCACTAAATTTATCACAAGAACCAGTGCTGCAAGAAATCATGATACACACGACTATCGGTACACTCATAGCCAACGGAAATCTGTGCATCGTCTAAAGCATGCACTGAAGGACATCCGTAGCAATTATTTTTCTAACTATACTGGACATCCATTTTAAAAAAGTTTAAATAATGTATGAATAGATGTTGGGAGTGGCATCACGGTCATCACTTTGGGCAAATACATGTCTAAAGGATTCACTAGTATCTTGCCACCTGGTGGAGGGAGCCCTAACCTCCCTGGTTAAAAATGTTGCTATATTCTTCATAAAAAAGAATGCAGTTAGCCAGTCACCTAGACTGGGTTGGTTTATAGGGCAAATTTTTGTAGATTTTACTAAAGGCTGAATGTTACAGTGGTAGCTAACTCCCAGTAAACTGCTAACCAGGATGAAGTGTTAACCCCGTATGGTCTCAATAGTAGGTTTGTTAGCTTACAGAAATGCTTGAATATAGTTGAAATGTTTAAAATCTGTTGTATTTTAATTGTAGTCAGTAATGTTTGTATGTGATGCATACAAAGTATGTAGTACACAGGTTTAGTTATTATTTTGTCGGTCAGTTCATTATAATTATGTCAGGCAATTCATTTGTTTTCCATAGACACATGAATAGTAAATTGTTTTACAATTAGGTGATCATTTAGATGCACCTATTAGGCTGAGAGGTTCAGTTGCCTCAACAAAGGATATGCTGATTTGTTGGAGAGTGACGTGCAATGATATCTCACCATACCCAATAGAACCAAGATGCTCTCCTCCAAAAACAGGAAGCCAATCTGGTGGTCCCCTGCCATAAACAAACTCTACAACAGGAGAAGGAAACTAATGCGGAATAAGGTGAAGTCCCAAGATTGGAAAAACTCCCTTATCAGCCTCAAAAAAAAAGTTGAGATCCCTCATCAAACCCTCTAAAGCTTAGCTATGAATACAGAATTGCAGTAGATAGTAAAGACAACCACAAGACCTTCTATAGTTATGTAAAGAATCTCCACGGCAATACCCAGATTTGCTTTGAGCTACTGCGCAATGGTACCTCCTATACAGAGCCAACAGATATTGCCAATATACTGGCCGACAGATTCATTGCCAACTTTACCCCTCTCACCGCCCCCCCCCCCCCAAATGACCAATCACGATACCAGTAGATTGCCAGGCATCCAGTATTAATGCTGCACAGGTTAAAACAGCACTGTCCAAGGCCAAGAATACAGCTTCTATGGGACCTGACAATATCCCTGGCTGTGTTCTACATGAACTAGAGTGAAATGGCACCTCACATGCCCTGTTCAATCACAACCTCACCGCAAGCTTTGTCCCTACCGAATGTCGTACTGCTACAGTCATCCCAATTCACAAAGGAGGAGCAACTACAGTCCCTGGGAATCGCCCCATTAGTCTGACAAGTCTGATATGTAAAGCTATGGAATGCATCATCATGGACCTAATAAAGAAGGATATAGGGAATCTCCAAACCCTGGATCCTACACAGTTTGGTTTTGTGAAGGGTAGATCATGCCTGTTCAACTTGGTCGACTTCTTTGAGTCATTCACCAGAGGTGTGGATGAAGGCAAGATGGTTCATACAGCCTACCTTGATCTGGCCAAGGCCTTTAATACCATTCTCCGCTCAGGAATCAGAGAAAAACTCACTAAGCTAGGCATCAACCCCTATATCACTAGGTGGGTTGCAGACTGGCTCACAGATAGAACCCACAGTGTGAAAGTAACTGACTCCAAGTCAGACTGCCGACCAGTCACGAGTGGAGTCCCACAGGGTTCGGTCCTGGGCCCTCTCCTACTTGGTATCTACTTCTCTGAAGTCCAGGCCAACATGAAGGGACTCTGGCTGACAAAGTACGCAGACTATTGCAAGTTGGGAGCTATTATTAACTCCAAAGTGATGTTGACATCCTACAGACAGGCCTCACTGAGACCAACGACTTGTGTCAGAACCATGGCCTTAAGCTCAATGCCAAAAAATGTGTCATTATCCCCTTGGGAAAAAGCTGGTTCCCTTGAATTATCACATTGATGGTAGTCCACTGAACACAGAAGGCGTTATAAGAGATCTGAGAACATAGGTTGACATCAACCTCTCTTTTGACCACCACATTGCCACTGTGGTCAGAAAGTCCTTCTGTATTGCACATCTCATTACTAAGGGTTATGCATCCAGGAAGAAAGAAGTCACAGTCTCCCTCTACTCTTCCCTCATTAGGCCAGTCATAGAGTACAATGTCCCATTTGGCATGTACCTCTCTAGACACCTGCAACAACTGGAGAGGTTGCGAAAGTACCTCACAAAGAGGATCCAAGACCTTAAACACTTTTCCTATATGGACAGACTCAAAAAACGCCAACTATTCTCTGTCTCATATCGTCTACTTAAGAGGCAATCGCTGCTTGACTTGCAAAGCCATGTCTGGCTCAGCTCGGTTAGAAATGCAGAAAT
The DNA here is from genome assembly GCF_019279795.1 of Protopterus annectens. Classification (NCBI taxonomy): domain Eukaryota; kingdom Metazoa; phylum Chordata; order Ceratodontiformes; family Protopteridae; genus Protopterus; species Protopterus annectens. The sequence goes on from NC_056735.1 coordinate 1,743,405,198, forward strand.
CCCAATCCCTCCACACCACAGGCTCCAGAGACCTCAACCTCATTACCAAAATCAACAGAAAGTACAGTTTTGTACCTACCATAAATGTAGATGTCCGAGAGGAATGCATCTGCAGTCTTTACAAATGGGTTGTCCTGTCGTCAGGCAGCCCTTCGGTCGGCCGGATTCCAAAGTCTGGGTCTGGCTTCGGCTGGTGTTGCACTTCACCCGACGTCATTGCGGCAGTTCTTCGGGTATAAAGGCATCAGCCGACGCCATTTTCCTCAGTGTTTCTTGCCCCAGATGCCAGGTGCCCTCTTGGTTGGCTAAATTTGGATAAATGCCAAAGTTTCCAAATGGTAGAGAGCAAACACACAAAATAAACATGTATGTACATATATACAAACAAATACACCATAATAGACCCCCCCCCAAGCTAGCTGAAGATTGGTAAGTACCCTAGGAGTACCTCAGAGGGAAGGAGGGTGGGTAATCCTGACTGCAGATGCATTCCTCTCGGACATCTACATTTATGGTAGGTACAAAACTGTACTATGTCCTTCAAGGATGCATCTGCAGTCTTCTAAATGGGTAGAATACCATAGCTAAACTAGGGGAGGAGGTAATGAGAATAGATTATGGTGTAGTCAGGATCCCTTGCAAAACAGCAGTGGCAAAACCAGCACGGGATCTAGAGTATAGAGGTAAGTTATAATGCTTGGCAAATGTATGCACGGAGGTCCAAGTAGCAGCCTCTATAATGTCCTTGGTAGCCACTCCTCGTAAGAAAGCTGTGGTAGTGGCTGTGGCCCTTGTGGAGTGAGGTCTGATGTCCTCTGGAGTTTTCTTTCCATGGTAGGAGTAACAAAATCTAATGCAATTTCCTATCCATTTGGAGATTGTCTGTTTAGAAATTGGTTTTCCTTCTTTTCCTGTTGCATAAGCTACCAGAAGCTGGTCAGTTTTTCTATTGTTTTTTGTCCTGTCCAGGTAGTAGCGTAATTGCCTGTGTACATCCAAGGTATGTAAGAGCTGTTCTCCCCTGTTCTGTGGATTGGGGAAGAATATAGGAAGGTGGATAGCCTGGTTTAAAGACACTCTGGATACCACCTTAGGCATAAATGTAGGATTTGTTCTCATGGACACTATCTTGATGGAAGATCAGGAAGGGTTGTACTGCCATTAATGCCTGTAGTTCAGAGACCCTTCTTGCTGAAGTTATTGCCAGCAGGAAGGCAGTCTTCCAGGATAAGTATTGCAAGTCTGCTGTAGCTGCTGGCTCGGAAGGAGGTAAAGTCAGTTTTTCTAGCACAAAGTTCCAGTCCCATGCTGGCAATGGAGGTTTCCTGGGAGGTTTTACATTTTTAATTCCCCTCAGAAACTGTCTGAACAGAGGATGCGAGAAGACAGGAGGATCCAAGCTGTATTGTGCTGAAATAGCTGATGCATTTTCTTGATGGAGGAATAGGACAGGCCTGTATGGTAGAGCTCCGCCAAGTACTCCAGGATGTTGGCTATGTTCACCAGTGTCACATCTTGCCCCTTTGCAGTACTCCAGATGAGATATCTTTTCCATTTTGCTGCATAATTCTTTCTTGTTGAAGGTCTACGAGCCTCCAGGATTATGTCCTTAACCCTTTGGGATAAATTTGGGTTAATTTCTGTTATGTAATGTTCCAGGCAGTTAGCTGCAGAGTTTTTAGGTTTGGATGCAGAATGTTGTAGTTGTTCTGTGTCAGCAGTAATGGGATCAGGGACAGTTTCCATATTTGTTCCCTGGACATGCTCCGCAGCAGTGGATACCAATGTTGTCTTGGCCAGTCTGGGGCTATCAGAATGATCCTCGGACGTTCCTCTTTGATCTTGAGAAGCACCTTGTGCATCAAAGGAAGTGGTGGGAATGCGTATGCTGTCAGGCTTTTCCAACTGAAGGATAGGGAGTCCACCTTCCAAGCAAGTGGGTGGTAAGTCCTTGTGCAGAATTTCTTCAACTGGTGATTGTATGGGGATGCAAACAAGTCTATTTGTGGTAATCCCCATTCTCTTGTGATGGTTTTGAAGATGTCCGGATGCAGCATCCATTCGTGGGCATCTGTTGTAGTTCTGCTTAATATGTCTGCTAGAATGTTTTCCTTCCCTGGTACATAAATTGCCTGTAACTGAATGTTGTAGCTCAGAGCCACATCCCATAGGTCCAGTGCCAGCCGGCATAAGGGGTATGAGTGTGTGCCTCCCTGTTTGTTGATGTACCACATAACTGTGGTGTTGTCTGTCCTTATCAACAACTGGCCTTCTTGGAGAAGAGGTCTGAATGCCTGGATTGCCAATTTTACTGCCATCATTTCTTTTAGGTTTATGTGCAGATGCAGTTGGTCTTGAGTCCATAGGCCTTGAATGCACTTGTCCATCATGTGTGCCCCCCAACCGAGGTCTGAGGCATCTGTCGTGATAGTTTGTCTTGGTTGACTTTTGCAGAAGGGCAGTCCTGTGTTTGATTGACAGGCCTGAGCCCACCATAAGAACTCTTGTTTCAGGCATGGGATCATTGGAATTTTGGTTTCCAGGCTGTGCTTGTGCTGAGACCACAAAATTCTTTAGGTACCACTGTAGCTTTCTCATATGAAGCCTGGCATGAGGGACCAGTATTATGCAGGATGCCATGAAGCCTAGAGCTTGTAGCACTTTTCTTGCAGTTAGATGGCTCTGCTTTGTTAATGCCAAGAAATACAGAGGAAGTTGCTCTTTCTTTTCTGCAGTTAGAAATGCCATTTGTTTTGATGTGTCCAGTTCTGCTCCCAGAAAGGTTATTATTTGAGATGGAATCAGCCTTGACTTTTTGGTATTGACTGTGTATCCCAGGGCTTGTAGCAGGTAGATGACTCTTTGTAAGTCTTCTTTTAATTTGCTTTTGTTGTCCGCTTGTATCAGGCAGTCGTCCAGGTAGGGATAGATTTGAATTCCCTGAAGTCTGCAATGAGCGATTACTGATGCCAGGCATTTCGTGAACACTCTGGGCGCAGTAGATAAGCCAAAGGGCAATGCTGAGAATTGATAATGCTCTGATCCTGCAAGAAATCTGAGGTATCTTCTGCAAATTGGTCTTATGGGGACGTGCAGGTATGCCTCCTTGAGATCTAGAGTTACCAGCCAAGACTCCTTGCCCAGCATGGGAAGAAGCTGCTGTAGGGTCAGCATTTTGAATTTTGGAACAATGAGGAATGTGTTTAGAGCGGACAGGTCCAGAATAGGCCTCCATTTGTTTTCTTTTCTTGGTACCAGGAAGAGCCTGGAGTAAAATCCCTTCCCTTGCTCCATAAGTGGTACCTTTTCCACAGCTCGCATTCCTAATAATTGAGATATTTGTTTTAGAGCTTCTGCCCTTTGAGAAGGTGGTAGGTTTGGCATTCCTCCCTTTCTTGGTAGTGTATGGAAATGGAACCTGTAACCTTTGTCTATAGTCTGCAAAATCCATTTCTCTCTTGTAATGCAGTGCCAGTTTCTTGAAAATAATGTTAGCTTTCCGCATAAGGGTGCTTCTAGTTGTTCCCTGGTAGGCGGTGTCACCGCCAAGTCACTGTGATTGAGTTGTTGTAGTGGTGGTGGCTGTATCCGTGCCTCGTTGGTTGTTACCCTGCCACTGGCGACCCCTGTAGGCACCCCTGGATTGGTTTCTACCTCTAGAGCGCCTATTCCTGCCTCTTTGTGCCTTAGAGGAGTCCGGAAAGGACCAATTCTTGGAGGGCCAATTCCTGCTAAACCTTGGAGGTTGAACCTGTAAGAAATCTTTTACTGTTTGCACAGATTTTGCTTTTTCTTCCATCTTTTTCAGCACCTGCTGTGCGGGGGCACCAAATAAATTGACCTTGTCCATAGGTGCATCCAAAAGCTTAGATTTGACATGGTCTGGTAATGCCTGCTCTTTCAACCATGCATGCCTCCTGATAACTGTGCCAGTCATGGCTGATCTAAAGGAAGCCTCCAGTGCATCATAGCCACATTTTAAAGAATGGTTACTAACCTGCTGTATGTTATGTAACATTTCTTGAACATACTTTTTATCTAAAGATTCTTCAGAGGACAGCTTTTTAGTTAACTGGTCAAGCATAAACTCTTGATATTGAATCATATGAAATTGGCAGTTCAAAGCTCTAGCTGACAAAGTAGCAGAGGTGTAAACTTTTTACCCCATCTCTCTAAGGACCTGGATTCCCTTTCAGAGGGAGGGTTTTAGAAGAAGTAGCTGCTACAGCTTTAGGGCCCTGGGAGATAGTCTCTGGATCTGCAAAAGGGGCCTTATATAAGTGGTGATGAGTGTCCGGGACCCTGTAGTACCTATCTGGCTTAGCAGGAGCCGGAGGTGAAGTATCAGGAGTAGTGCAAGCATCATTAAATGCATCATCAACAACAGATAGAACTGGAGGAATAGCTAAAGGCCTATGCTGTGGCAAGTGTAGAAAGGTCCTAAGCCTTTTTCTAGAATCTGAGAAATCTTGGCCCTGCCACTGAAATTGTTCCCTCACAGCATGCAAGGTTTCCCCAAAGGAAAATTCCTCAGGAGGAGAGGCTGAAGGGATGGACTCCTCAGCATCAGAGTCTTCGTAAGGAGAATAAGAAGCCTCAGGAGGGTCTGTATGTTCTGAATCATCAGAGGAATCATCTGTGGCTACTGGCTCAGGGGGCTCTGCTCTAGGTCTCTTTTCTGGAGGAGGGAGAGAGGCCCTGTCCGGATGAGGTTGGGATCCACGAATTAAAGAGATGAGATCCTCTGCCAAAGAAAGCATATGGGAGCTGGTGCTGGGCCTGTGAGAGGGGGGCTTGGCAGGCACAGGTTTTGAAGTTTTGGCTGCTTTAGCCCTGGCAAAGGCCTTAATAGACATAGCTGGAGGAGGCCTAGCAGCTCCACGTGCAGGGGTAGAAATATCTAGGGGAATGGTGTCTGATAAATCCTGTGAAATTGCAGCAGAAGGCTGGATTTCAGAAGCCGTTTCTACCAGGATAGAAGAGGCCTCGGTAGAAGGCAAGTTATCGGCTGAAGAAAGAACCGCTTGCTCTGTTTCAGCCGAAACCGAGACACCCGTGGTTTGCTTAACCGGTTTCAGCGAAACAGCGGACCGCGAGTGTCGGTCCTTTTCTTTCGTTTTCGGTTATTTGCGTAGTCGGAGGATCCGACGGCATAATGTAGGCAAAATCGGAGCCGAAAATCTGTTCAGCAAAGTCCGAGCGACGTTTAAGCGTCCGTCGGTTAAAAGAAGCACAGGCTGGACAAGCTGCTACGTCGTGGTCTGGGCCTAAACAATGAATGCAATAGGAGTGGAAATCTTTATGAGGTATTTGTTTCCCACAAGATAAACAGTTATTAACTTTCTCTGACATCGGCTGAGGCAAGAAAGAATCCCCAACGGGGTACTTAGCTTTATAGAAGTCTTTGAAGTAGTATTCGGTAGTAGTAATCTCTGGATCTGACCGACCGGCACTTGCGAACAGCTTCTGCTTCGGGCGCCACGCGGCAAGAAAGACTGAGGAAAATGGCGTCAGCTGATGCCTTTATACCCGAAGAACTGCCGCAATGACGTCGGGTGAAGTGCGACACCAGCCGAAGCCAGACCCAGACTTTGGAATCCGGCCGACCGAAGGGCTGCCTGACGACAGGACAACCCATTTGTAAAGACTGCAGATGCATCCTTGAAGGACATCATGCTGGAGGGACAGGTTCATAACCCAGAGACTGCCCATGCTATGGAATAGACTTCCCATACATGTCAAGCAGAGCACCTCAATGGCCCTCTTCAAGAGAAATCTTGATGAGTGGATGGGATAGAGAAAATTCAGCCCATGGATCATTCCAGTGGCGCTACTTGACAGAGACACTAGGAACTAAGGTCGGGTGGCACAATGCCAGGGTAATCCTATGGGTTAGGTTTGTAAAGACTCCAGGCCCATTAGCAGAGTACACACCTATGAACCTATGACAGCATCTGCAGAACAGATGAAATAAGTATGAAACTGGACTTACTGATCAATAAAGATCAGTGAAATAATTTACCCAAATCATCCAAAATTACATGGACACCAAAACACAATTTTAACAAATGCCATTACAAACTACAAACAAAACTTATTCCTAAATGTCAAATACAAAATATTCATACAAACTACTGACTACTTTGCACTAGAATGAGCCAAGCTTCACCTACTCAGATTAGGTTTATTCCTGGCTATCAAATTCTAAGGCTTCATTATATTTTACAAAATCCTATTTTTGTCCAACTAATGTTTTATAGATGTTCACCAATTTCTAGGAGTATGATGGTCCCTAAAGTCCATTATACATACCATTACATCTGTGCTGCAGAACCCCATTGACACTGCCATGCAATGTCATTGTGAGAAAAAAGGAGGGGAAATAATGTTAGTATAACTGCTTCTTGAAACAGATTTGTAAAAGCAGCCATCACATTACTGCTTAAATTCAGATTAATTGCTGCACTAGCTTATATCAGTAAAGAAGCTACTTCCCTTTTCATAAATCAATGTATTACTACAGCTCTGTAAACTCTACAAAAACTGTTAAAACAGTTCATCAGTATTTGGTAATGATGGTAGAGTTTGAGGAAATTTACTGGCATCTGAAGCCATCCTTGGCAAGAAAAATGATTTTAAGTATTATTTTTTAGTTTTACTACTTGCTTTCTCTGCATCATTGAAGATTCCTGTGCTATTTATTATTTTTCTTGTACTTATTTAAATTAGAAGTTATGTACTCACCATAACGTTCCATCTGAGTAGGTGTATTCATTTGTCTGCAACCTGTGGGTTATGGATCTGATATCGGATCCGAACCGGCATGGTTTACCAGCTATGGATCCAAGCTCTCAGCTCCTCCCCTCACCCATAATGCCCTGCTCTACCCTCATGACCTCAGATCGAGTTTGCCAACAGCAAGAACACCCTGAAAAGGGTAACACACCATATGCAGGAAACTGAAAGGCCAGGAGGATAGGAGGCGGGATGTTGCAGACAAATGAATACACCTACTCAGATGGAGCGTTATGGTGAGTACATAACTTCTAAATCTGAAGTAGGAGATTCATTGTCTGCAACCTGTGGGACAGAGTCCCCAGCTACCTGAATCTTGGGCCATCATGGAAGGATATTCCGAGCACCGCTGAGCCAAATGATGCTCTACCCCTAGATGCAAGATCCAACTTGTAGTGGGAAATAAAAGTATGAGATGAAGCCCGTGGCTGCTGCACAAATATCATCTAGAGGAATCCTAGCCTTAAAGGCTGCGAGGTAGAGACTGACCGGGTTGAATGGTGTACACCCTCCGGTCGGGCCTTCCTGAAGCTTGATAAGCCAATAAGATACATTGTGAAATCCAGCGAGACAGAGACTTTAGAAATTGGCTTGCCCAAATTAAATTTAGCAAAGGAAATGAACAACTGGTCGGATTGCCTATGACCAGCCGTTCTGTTTAGATAAAATCTAAGTTGCCTGTGAACATCTAAGGAGTGAAGCTTGTATTCACCTTTGTTCTGATATTTAGGAAAGAAAACAGGGAGGTTAATGGACTGATTAATGTTTGCTTCAGAAGCTACTTTAGGAAGAAAGGACGGATTGGTCCTGAGATAAACACGGTCCGGATGAAAGACCAAGTAAGGAGGTTTAGCTGATAATGCTTGGAGCTCTGAAACTCTCTTGGCCGAAGTAATGGCTACTAAGAAGGCAGTCTTGAATGACAAGAATTTGAGATCTACCGTAGCCGCCGGTTTGAAGGGGGGGGCGGTCAAGGCCTGGAGAACTAAGGAAAGGTCCCAGGGAGGAACCGCTTGTTTTACAGGGGGCCTGAGAAGGAAAGTACCTTTAAGGAAAATTTTACACAACTTGGCCGACATGAGTGGACTGGAGTCATGACCAATGTGATAATGTGAAACTGCCGCAAGTTGTACTTTGACTGTGGAACTGCTGGCACCATCGTTAAAAAGAGTGGTTAAGAAATCAAGCACTAGAGGGAGAGGAACTGTGAAGGGGTTCAGGCCTTGCCGCTCCGCCCACAAAGAAAACCGTTTCCACTTGCTACGGTAGACTTTCCTAGTGGACGGCTTATGAGCTGCCACCAGGATCGCTTTAAACAGGGGACGAAATACCGGGAGTCCTGATCAAGAGTGGAACTGGAGCAGCCAAGTGGTCAGCTTCAGGTTGTCCAGGTTCGGAGGAGATAGGCAGGATGGATGAGATATCAGATCCGGAATGGGATCTAGAATCCAAGGGGGATTCACCGAGTGAGACCTTAGGAAGGGGAACCAGATCTGTCGAGGCCAAAACGGAGCAATGAGAATCATTCTGCAACCCACCCGAGAGGCTTTCTGAAGAACTTGGAGCATCAGAGGCAAGGGTGGATAAGCATACAGAAGACCGGGTGGCCAAGCATGCACCAGAGCGTCTCTTGGGGAACCTCCTGGAGGAGGTATCAGAGCGAAAAAACTGTCGCACTTGGTGTTTGAGGGAGAGGCAAAAAGATCGCATGAAGGAGTTCCCCACCGTGCGAATATGCGTTCTGCTACTTGAGTATTGAGAGACCACTCATAAGGGGTCAGAATGGTGCGACTGAGCTTGTCCGCCAGGATGTTGGACCGACCCGGAATGTGCGTTGCTATTAGAAAGCGGTTGGTGGAGATTGCCCATTCCCAAACTCTCATGGCTTCTCGACAAAGAGGGTAAGACCTGGTTCCTCCTTGCTTGTTGATATACCAGACAACCGACATGTTGTCCAATTGAATCGCAATTGTTCCCAAGGGAAGAAAGTCCTGAAGTGCTAGCAACGCTAAGAGCACTGCTCTCATATCTAGAACGTTGATATGCAGTAAGGTCTCTGAATCGTTCCACGTGCCTTGGGCAGTCCGGCCTGCAAAATGCCCCCCCCGAGGCGGGAGGCGTCCGTGGTCACCGTGGCGAGAGGGAGAAGCACAAAATGGGCCTCCGTGGAGATCTGGGGAGTGAAGCCACCACAGGAGGGACCGCTTGCAAGCCTTGCTGATCGCAATGGGAGGATGCATAGGAAGAGCAAGTGACCACTGTACTAAGAGAGTCCACTGGAGGATGCACATATTGAGCCTGGCGAGAGGAGAAGTGCTATAGCAGGCGCCATGGACCCTAGAGCCCTCAGGACCAACTCCGGAACTGAACTTGAGTGGAGAATGGCCCGCACCTGGAGCTGCAGATTTTGAACTCTGTCCGCAGTGAGGAAGGCTTTCAAGCTCCTTGTGTCTAACCTGGCCCCTATAAAATCTAAGAGCTGTGTGGGTGCTAGGTTGGATTTCTTTGTGTTTATAGTGATGCCCAGACAGGGAGCAAGATGGAGAAAGGAGTCTCGCCAATAGTAGTAGATGCCTTGTTGGGGTGAGCCAGTCGTCCAGGTAGGAAAGACCTGCACCCCTGAAGCCTCAGGTGGGCGCTACCACTGCTAATACTTTGGTGAACACCCTGGGGGCTGTGATGAGACCAAAGGGAAGGACCCGGAACTGGTAGTGACTGGCTCCCAGCCGAGGCGGAGAAACCTCCTGGGCGTCTGTCCATTAGAATGTGGTGAAATGCATCTTTGAGGTCTATGGAACACATCCAGTGATTTTCTCCCAGAAGGGGAGAATAGATTGCAGAGTGACCATTGAACTTCTCCTTGGGAACTGCCAGGTTCAAGAGAAAGGTCTAAAATTGGTCTTAGATCCCCGTCTTTTTGGCACTAAAAGAACCTGGAGTAGAACCCTGATCCGATCTGGTCTGGGGGCGGGCTGGATGGCTCTTTTCTTTAGCAGATGGCCAATTTCTGCCAGCGGCCTCCCGTTGACCGGGTGGAACATCTGGGAGGGTCTTCAATTTTGGTAAGTGACGAAATGGGATGCGGTATCCTCTGGATATGATCTGGAGAACCCAGCGGTCTGATGTTATGGACTCCCATGCCGCTAGGTGCCCAGCGTCCCCGACTGCCTCCAGAGTGGAGCAGCGGGCAACCCCTCAGGGTTGCTGCGGGCCGTTCAGAGAAGGGTTCTCTGGACCCGAAGTTCCTGGGAGCCCCTCTGCCTCTAGGGCGGTGTCCTCCCTGTCCTCCACTGCCATGGAAGGACTGGTTGTCCGAGCAGGCTGGGATTGCTGCGACTTCGGAACCACATCTTCTTCTGACCCTTTTGGTTCCTAGAATAGGGCCTCTGGGGTGCAGAGAAGCGATTCGACGGCAGACAGCGTCTTCCCGTCCTTCTCGCTCTGGGTCAAAGTGTCGACGGTTTTGCCAAAGAGGGCAGAACCATCAAAGGCGTTAAAATGACGCTTTGAAGGGCTCTGAGAAATCACAATGACGGAGCCAGGTCTGACGTCTAGTGACTAGACCTGCCCCTGAGGCTCTAGCGCCGCCTTCAGTAGCATGGGAGAGTAGCCGCATAGAGGTATTGGTAACTGATCTAAGAGTGGCCATGCGGGTGGAGTGCAACACTTTGTCCTCCTCCGACATGGACTCTGGGGGAGATGCAGCATATTCTTTAATAAGATCGCGCTGCATCCTAATTACGTTTGCCAGGTAGTTCAGCGCCCTTACCGAGAAGGTCGCTGAACTAAACATCCGCTTCCCCAAGCGGTCCATCATCCGAGACTCCTTGCTCGGGGATGGACTGAGGACTCTCCTGAGCAAGTTCCCTCTTGGTGGCCGCCGCCGTCAACATGGCATCTACCGGAGGCCCCTTACTCCAATGGGCACAGTCAGCCGGTGGACTGAGGATCCGGTCGGGCCTCTTAGGGATTGGCTCCACGGTGTCCGGTTCCCTCCACGCCCTGGTGGTAATGAGGTCCACCAGGGGGTCGGCAGGAGGGGACACCCAAGAGGTAGACGGGCCCGCTTCAAATGCCTCCAAGAACACGGACTTGTCCGAGGAAGACTTGGGGGCAGGCCACCCCCCCCCTTATGCAAAGCATTTCCATGATGTCTCCAAATGAGACATCCTCGGGGGTGACCGTGGGGAGCCTTCCCCTTCCTCTAAATCCGTGTCTTCCGTGAGAGACTCGGGGGAGTCAATGTGCTTCCTTTTGCACGTATGCTTGAGGAACATCCTCTGGGGGCTGTCAGAGGACTCCGCAAGCAGCAACCTGTTCAGGGAACAGCTTGGGGCACAAGCGGGCTGTCCCAAGGGCGGATGGTAGAAGCCTGACCCAGTGCAGAGGGAGCGGGGCGGAGCGAAACAAGTGCCGGGGTCTGGAGACCCTCAACAGGGCCCTCTCCACTACATCAAAAGCGAAGAGCCGACCTCGACCAAAGGATCCGACAATCGGCTCCCCTCGGATCCGAAGAGTGGATCGGAGCGGCGCGGCTCGAATCCGAAGGACAGTGCGCTCCGACACAGACGGCGCCGAAGGAGCACTGATCCCCGGATCCGAGGCTCGGATCCAGGCTCCGAGGTCGGATCCGATGCACTTTCGAGCAGGGTCGGATCCGAGTACCAAGTACCATCGGCGCCGACCACCGCTCGGCTGCTCGGCTCCAACTGCTCGAACCCGGGTGGCGGGTCGGAGAAGGAGCAATTGGCTTGAAAAGGGGTGAGCTCCCCAGAGGGGAGGCAAACACTCCCATCTGCATCTGGGCCTGGATGAACCTTCTCATCAGCCGGTCCAGATCAGCGTCCGACAGGCTATAAGTTGATCTCGAAGAGGCTACGAGGTAGGCCTTGAGTGCCTCCTCGATAGCCTCGGCGGAGATCAGGTCTCCTCCTCCTCAGGTCCCGGTGAAAACACACTGGGGCCGGGCCGAGGAGGAGAGCCAGCAGACAAGGAGGCCGGGAGAAGCCAGCTTGGCGGGGCGAAACAGAGGTCTCGGCCGCGCTTATGGTGCTTCTCCCTCGGTCCTTCTTCCTAGCGTCCCTCCTCCGAACCAGAAGCGGGAGGTTGAGTCCCAGGAGGAGGAGGGGCGGAGAGTGAATAACCATGGTAGCAGTTACCCCGAAGGAGCGGAGGCGGAGCCGAGTCCGGCGGCAAGAGACCCGCTAAAACAAGCTTGGACCTCCGCTCCTTCAATGCCCTGGGTTGAACCCTGCACAAATGGAACATCCAGATGTGAGGTGTTCAACCCCAGGCATCTAACACACAGTGTGGCCATCAGCTGGGGAAAGCTTATGGCCACACTCGAGCACTAGAAAAAGCTTTTGGCTGTTCAGACATCCCAAAACCAACAAATAAAGTTACTATAACTAAGGTAAAAGTAACCAAAACCACTCACAGGCCCAAACACTCACTACCAGCGAGGGAGGATATAAAATTAAGTTTTAAACTCTAAAAAAAAGTAATAATAGAGGGAAACCTACACTTTCACACAAATTTAACCAAAAATATTCAAAATTGAGTACTTTAAACACTAAATATAGCACTTAGCTGGAGAGCTGGAAAAAACAATCTGGTCACCATGCGCGGCAAACGAGATCTGAGGTCATGAGGGTAGAGCAGGGCATTATGGGTGAGGGGAGGAGCTGAGAGCTTGGATCCATAGCTGGTAAACCATGCCGGTTCGGATCCGATATCGGATCCATATCCCACAGGTTGCCGACAAATGAATCTCCTACTTCAGATGTTTAAGTTTAAAAGTCTCCACTCTTGTGGCAGAAGGTGACTTATTTCACCTATCTGAGCTTGGAATTGCTGGGGAAAGTTTATTGTGTGCTTATTTGAGCAAAGAGTTTAAAAGTTGTTTTTTCCAGCTTGTATACAAGCCTCGCTTTTAGATGCTGAGCTTTATGTAGCATCAGTTAGTGGTGTCCAGTACACTTGCAAGCACCTAGAGGTTTTTTTCCGTATAGCAACTAGCTCTGGAATATCCCACAGTCCTGCACAGTTCAAGGACAAACTGAGCAATCTCTGATTCTGCTTTAATGAAAATGCTGCACATTCGAAGTCAAATGGTACACAATTCACTCGCTCTAGAAACCTTACCCTAACATGTGACATCAACAGGACTTGCTGGACAGACAGATATGTCTCCCAGAGGTTCTCTCTCCTCTGAAACAAACATTCAACACAGGATAAGCAGAGCCCCTCTTTAACCCTTTTTAAGCATAACTTGGACAACTGGATGAGAAACCGCAAATTCACCCGAGGGGTTTCACCTGTGTCCCTCTTGGATAGCGGCAGTCGGGGCTGATTTAGATCTGCTTATAACATACACCATACCTCTAGACATTTAAGAGAACAAGGGTTGAACCTGGCTAGGTTTGTAAGGGCCATTAGCCTAGCAACATCCTATGAGCCTATGGTTTGTGAGCAGCATTGCCTCATATAGTTAGCTTTAGATTACACTATTACAGCACCCAAACCTGTTAAGTACCATCTCTGAAATTTCCACATTCCCTTGCTGCTCAAGGAGCAACTGGTTTGCGCACTGAGCAGCATCCCTGCATCAGTTAGCTGTAGATTACACTACTTAAAGTAGCCAAACCTCCTCCATTTGCAAACATCTCTCATTCTATTCCCTTGTAAAACGTATATTAAGGGCCAGCAACCATAGAGAGGTACCTTCCTGTTATCTCTGCAACCAGCTTGGTGGACATGGGCATCCTGAGGAAATGCAGCAATTGCCTCATGTTTACTGACAACCACTTAATTATGGAAAAGATGAATACAGTATGTGAGAGATGTAGCTACACAATGTCTTGCAAGCAAAACCTTCACATGCAGACAAAAAAATGAAACGGGTTGTCAGTGACACACAACATTCACCACACTAAGGACCAGACATATAAAAACCCACATCTGTGGAGGTGCTCACATGAAACATACCCAAACCTCAAAGGACTCCCAGACACTGTCCTCAGCAGCTCTATGTACACACAAACAAGACAACTTGCACCACAACACACAAAACTACTCCATGTAGTGTCTCAACCACTGATGCCGTAAGGTAGACCAGCACACAACCCACTACTTTGGTCATAGAAGAAGAAACAGCCAAACAGCACCCAGAAGCCCAAACTGGAAGTCAAACAATGCAAAAAGTACAGTTGCGTACCTACCATAAATGTAGATATTCGAGTGTATTCACTGTTGCAGTCATTACTCTTGGGTTATCCTGCTGGCAGGCTACCCACAGTCGGCCTGAATTCCAAAGTCCTGGTCCGGCGTCGGTTGCTGTCGCCTTTTCCCCTGACGTCAGTGTGTCAGGGGTATAAAAGATGCAGCCGATGCCATTTTCTTCAGTTTTTCTTGCCCCAGATGTCAGGTGCCCCCAAAAGGGTAGGCTAAAGATATTATGCCAATAAACATACATGCAGTAAAGAAACATTTCCTTCATCTACAAGCAAATACACCACATAGGTTGTATAGAATAGAGAAGTACAGATAAACCCCAGGAAAAGAAAGGGGGATGGTGGGAGGGTAACCTGGACTGTAACAGTGAATACACTCAAACATCTACATTTATGGTAGGTACACAACTGTACTATGTTCATCGTGTTTCACTGTTGCAGTCATTACTCTTGGGTTGAATCCTAAAGCTGAGGATGGGAGGCTGGGCTAAATAGGATTAGGAGAGGCTATGAGGCCCTGCAGAACCGCAGTGGCAAAGCCTGCTCTGGATTTAGAGTAGAGGTAAGTGGTAGTGCTTTGTAAAAGTGTGCACTGAACTCCAAGTTGCAGCCTCTAAGATGTCTTTGCTTGGTACTCCTCTGAGGAAGGCTGCTGAAGTGGCTGCTGCTCTGGTAGAATGCGGCCTAATGCCCTTAGGCACTGATTTGCCATGCTGAGAATAGCAGAAACGGATGCAATGGCCTATCCATTTAGAAATTGTTTGTTTTGAGATAGACTTTCCATGTGATCCTGCAGCATATGACACTAAAAGTTGCTCAGTCTTTCTGAAAGCTTTAGTTCTGTCCAAGTAGAAGAGTAGCTGCCTGTGTATGTCCAAAGAATGCAGAATTTTCTCACCCTTGTTCTGTGGGTTTGGATAAAAGGTAGGCAAGTGAATGGTTTGGCTGAGGGCCACACCGGACACCACCTTAGGCATAAATGTTGGGTTTGTCCTCAGAGAAACCCTGTCTGGATGAAAAATGATAAAAGGTTCCACATCCATGAGTGCTTGTAACTCCGAGACTGGTCTTGCAGAGGTTATTGCTAGGAGCAGAGCTGTTTTCCAGGATAAGAATTTTATATCCGCTGTTGAGACTGGCTCAAAAGGAGGCAGTGTGAGTTTTTCCAAGACATAATTGAGGTCCCATGTTGGAACTGGTGCTCTCCTTGGAGGCCTGATGTTTTTGGCCCCTCTGAGATACTGCCTTTATTAAAGGATATGAAAAGATAGGTGGTTCTGTATTGCAATGGGCTGAAATGGCAGAGGCATGAATCTTAATTGATGAAAAGGAAAGGCCTTTGTCCAGCATCTCAGTTAGGTATTGCAAAATCTGAGGGATATTTGGTACATACATATCAATGTCTTGTTCCTGGTTCCAAGCACAGAATCTCTTCCATTTTTCTGCATAAGATTTTCTGGTACTGGGCATCCTGGCCTCCAAGATAACATCCATAACAGCTTTTGAAAGAGGAGTGTTCTGAATGGCTATATTATCTGCCATGCTGCCAGATTTGAGGTCCTGAGTTGGCTGTGCAGGATCTGATTGTTTTGTTGGGTCAGCAAGTGAGAAGTTTGAGGCAATATCCATGCTGGACCTTGAGATAAGCTCTTTAGGATTGGGTACCAGTGCTGGCGTGGCCAGTCTGGTGCAATCAGTATCATTTTTGGCTTCTCTTGTCTGACCTTTAAGAGTACCCTGGGAAGGAGAGGCAATAGAGGAAAAGCATATACTGTTAGATTTTTCCAGCTGAAGGATAGGGCGTCCACTCTCCAAGCTTGTTTATGATAAATCCTTGTGCAAAATCTCTGTAATTGGCAGTTGTGAGGGGAGGCAAATAGATCTATGTCTGGGCATCCCCATTTCCTTGTTATCATGCTAAAGACTTGTGGATCCAGTTTCCACTCGTGGGGATCCATGAGGTTTCTGCTTAGTTCGTCTGCCAGAGTATTTGTTTTTCCTGGCAGGAATTGTGTTTGCAGGTGAATTTGATAAGTCAATGCTGTGTCCCATAAGGTCATTGCTTGTCTACAGAGGGGGTAGGAATGTGTACCTCCCTGCTTGTTTATGTACCACATGACCGTAGTATTGTCTGTCTTTATCAGTAGCTGTCCTGGTTGAAGTAGATCCTTGAAAGCTGTCAGGGCATTCTGAACAACTAGCATCTCTTTTTGATTGATGTGAAGATGCATCTGGCTTGCAGGCCATGTGCCCTGAATACATTTTCCTGCCATATGGGCCCCCCAGGCGTAATCTGATGCATCCATTGTCAGTGTCTGTCTGGCTGTGGGTAAAGTGAATGGCAGACCCTTGTTGTGGTGACAGGCCTGTGCCCACCATCGAAACACCTGTTGCAGGCAGGGAATGAGGGTAATTACCGTCTCCAGGCTGTGGCAATGCTGAGTCCAAACACTTTTTAGATACCATTGTAGTTTCCTCATATGCAGTCTGGCATATGGAATTAGTAGAATGCAGGATGCCATGAAACCCAAGGCCTGCAGGATTTTCCTTGCAGATAACTGGGTTTTTGTTGCCAACTTTTTGAAGTAAGAAGTCAGTTGCTTTTGTTTGTCTGGCATGAGATAAGCCATCTGGGCAGTTGTATTTAAGCTTGCACCCAGGAATATTATCTCTTGAGGGTACTAGTTTTGATTTCTTTTCGTTTACTGTGTACCTTAGGCAAATTAGTAATCTTTTTACAAATGCCAGATGCTTTAGAAGAATGTCTTTGTTCTCTGCTTGAATAAGGCAGTCGTCCAAGTAGGGATATATTTGAATTCCTCTTTGTCTGCAAAATGCAATTACTGGTGCCAGGCATTTTGTGAAGACCCTGGGCACAGTAGATAAGCCAAAGGGCAGTGCAGAGAATTGGTAGTGCATTGAGCCAGCTATGAATCTGAGGTATCTTCTGCAAGATTGTCTGATTGGGACATGCAGGTATGCCTCTTTTAGGTCCAAAGTTACGAGCCAAGCCTTCTTGGCCAGCATGGGCAGTAGCTGCTGTAGAGTCAACATCTTGAATTTTGGAACCTCCAGAAACGTGTTTAGTACAGACAGGTCCAGTATTGGTCTCCAGGTTTTTTCCTTTCTGGGCACTAAGAAAAGTCTGGAGTAAAATCCTTGCTCCTGCTCTTGTTGTAGTACTTGTTGAATGACCCTCATGTCAATGAGGGCTGTAATTTGTTTTTGTGCCTCTGCCCATTGGTTGTGTGGCAGGTCTGGCATACCTTTTGCCCTTGGTAGGGTGTGGAAATGGAACCTGTAGCCTTGGGACACTATGTTCAAGACCCATTTGTCTTGGGTAATCTTTTGCCAATTTGATGAAAAAAGTGCTAGTTTTCCTCCTAAGGGGGTTGTCAAAAGAAAAGTGGTTGGATCTGGCAGAGGAAAGTCATTGAGACTGTTTCCTGTAAGGTTGTGATTTGTCTTCTCCGCTTTTGGAGGTAGGAGCACCCCATTGTTTAGGCCTGCATGAGCCTTGGGGCTGAGATCTGCCTCTGGGACGTCTGTATCTGCCTCTTTGTGGTCTGTCTGACACTGGAAAGTACCAACTTTTAGAAGGCCAGTTCCTGCTAAATCTGGGTGGCTGTACCTGTAAGAAATCCTTAACTGTCTGCATGGATTTCGCTTTATCCTCAATTTTCT
Source organism: Protopterus annectens (assembly GCF_019279795.1). Classification (NCBI taxonomy): domain Eukaryota; kingdom Metazoa; phylum Chordata; order Ceratodontiformes; family Protopteridae; genus Protopterus; species Protopterus annectens. The sequence goes on from NC_056735.1 coordinate 1,743,422,909, forward strand.
TCAACACCTCTTCTGCTTTAGCACCAAACAAAGTATCATGCTGTAATTGGGCATCAAATAATTTTGCTTTAACATGATCAGGCGGATTCTGTTCCTTTAACCAAGCATGCCTTCTAATAACAGAACCTGTAACAGCGGCCCTGCAAGAGGCCTCCAGTGAATCATAACCACATTGCAAAGTATGCTTTCCCACTTGTTCAGTTGCATGCAATAAATCCTGCATTTCCATGTTCTCTGAACATTCTGAATTTAACAACATTTTCTGTTTAAGCAGTGACATTAAGTATCTCTGATATTTAAGCATATGAAACTGACAATTTAAAGCCCTTACAGCCAAGTTAGCAGAAGTGCAAACTTTTTTCCCCCATCTGTCCAGTGCCCTAGAATCCCTATAAGAGGGGACAGGGTTTTTTGCAGTGGAAGCTTTGACCCCTTTGAGACCCTGAGATATAGTTTCTGGCTCAGCAGCAGGGTTTTTATATAGGAATTTATGAGAATCTGGGACCCTGTAGTATCTGTATGGCTTAGCAGGTGCAGGGGGTAAAGAGTCAGGGGATAGGCCGGACTCTGAAAATACATCATCTACAATGTCTAGAACAGGTGGAATAGCAAGGGGTCTGTACTGAGGAAGTAGCAGAAAGTCTCTGAGCCTTTCTTAGATTCAGAATAATCTTGGCTCTCCCAGTGGAAATGCTCCCTCATGGTATGCAGGGTTTCCCCAAAAGAATAATCCTCAGGAGGAGAGGCTGAAGGAATGGATTCTTCAGGATCAGAGTCCTCATAGGGAGGAATAGCATAATCCTGTTCAGAAGAGGAATCAGAGGAAATAGAAACCTGATCAGAAGAATCATATTCTGTCTCTTGCCTAGGCCTCTTATCAGGAGGGGGATGGGAACCCCTGATCAACGTAATTAGGTCTTCGGCCATTTTAAGCATCTGTTTTTTAGGCATGGAAGTCTGAGTAGGAGAATGCTGTACTTGTTTCTTCGTCTTTAGAGCTGCTTCAGTCTTTGAAGCTGAAGATGGTTTAACATATAACTGTTCGGTCTGAAGACACCCTCAGAAGCCGATGCCTGCTCAGTGGCTCCGGACCCATCTGAGGGAATGATTTATGAGTGTCCAATACCTTGAGTATCCAGAGGCCCAGTTGGCTCCACGTGGGAGTCGGAAGCGGCCTGTGGCTCAGAGGTAGCGGGCTCCAGAAAGCACCTCACTGAGAACCGGTGACTGGCCTAACGGAGGCCTCGTCATTGGTTTTGGACCTCGGATGCCTATCCTTTTCCATGTCCTTGCGTTTTTTGTAAACTGCGGTCGTCGGCTGTTCCGACGGCATTATATCATTAAATCTTCGGCCAAAGTAATGAAATGCAAAATCGAACCGACGCTTAATAGTGCGTTGGTTAAATCTAGCACAAAACCGACAGCTAGCAATGTTGTGGTCAGGGCCTAGGCAAGGAATACAGTAAGAGTGAAAATCCTTATGAGGTATGTGCTTCCCACAAGAAATACAATTGTTAACTTTTTCTGACATCGGTCTGGAGCAAGAAAAAAGTTTCCCCAACGGGGTACTTAGCTTTAATGAAGACTTCGGTTCTGAAACTCAGATTTGAAAATCTCAGGAGTTGGCCGACCGGCACTTGCGAACTGCTTTTGCTTCGGGCACCGCGTGGCAAGAAAGACTGAAGAAAATGGCGTCGGCTGCATCTTTTATACCCCTGGCGCTCTGACGTCAGGGAAGAGGTGACAGCAAAAGACGCCGGACCAGGACTTTGGAATTCAGGCCGACTGCGGGTAGCCTGCCAGCAGGATAACCCAAGAGTAATGACTGCAACAGTGAAACACGATGAACATCCTTAATGACCAGTAAGGCTGCCATGTTTATAAAATGCACTTTAATAAAACCTAAGCAAAACAATAAAACAAAGGATAAGCGCTTTTGCATAAAGTATGCTTCATCAGATCCATATTCAAAAGTAACTACACAATTCATTTAAAAATACTAAACCAATCATTTAAAGCAACATGTAGACCATCCAATCATATTACAGATTCAGCTAAGGGCTAATTTCAAGCAGACAATAGCATTAATGCCTGGATATTTATCAGCTTGCAACCTCAGTATCCACTGTAATTCAGCCCTCTGTATGCAGTTGTCCAGATCACCACCCCCAACAGTTACATTCACACACTGTAGAACCTTGAATGTAGATTTATGGCCAACATTCTCATTAATATGTTTAGCTAAAGCATTGTTTAAATTCTTAGTTCTACTATCATATAAATGCCTCATGATTCTTTCTTTAAAACTTTTAGCAGTCTTTCCCACATAAAAACAGGCACGTGTCATAGGTGGCTAAATAGACAACATGTGCTGTAGAACAGTCTGCATAACATTTAGGCTTAAAATTAATGTTCAAACATGGATGCTGAAAAGTCTTTTGTTTAGATATCACAGAACAGGCTTTACAAGTCCGGCATGGAAATGTACCTAGTCTACCCGTTCTGGGTGCTCCTTGTGGTATACAGTTGCAAAGTAAATCTTTAAGGTTACTGCAGTTTTTAAACATATAACTAGGTGCATGTCCTACAATATCTGCTGTTTGCTTATCAATGGTCAGAAGCTGCCAGTTCTTACGTATATCGCATACTAAATTCACATCATTAGTATACTAAGTAACAAATCTCATTTTGCAGCAATTAAAGGTCTTGAGGCTGAACATCCATTGTTTTTTCATTATTACACAGATAGATGGGTTTAACTATTGTACTTCTCTTCTTTTATATTTCCCATTTAATCCTATCTACACATCTTTTACTATAGCCACTGGCTGAGAATTGTTCAGATAACGTGTCCATAGTTTCAAGAAAGTCATCATCTCTAGTACATAGCCTAGAGGCTCCAATAAACTGACTCAATGTTAGGGAAAATATACCTCGGATGCATACTGCCACATGACAACAGTCCATTCCTTCAACAGTCCATTCCTTCAACATTCCTTATGATATAGAGTAGTGTTATATTTCCTAAGGAATTCATCTTATGTTGTACATCCAAAAAAATCAATCTTACGTTTGGAGGCATTTAAAGTAAACTTAAAAAAAATTGTGGTGGATTCTAAATATGCAATAAATCTATGTAGTAATGATTTTCCACCTGACCCTAAAAGGAAGACATCATCCACAAAACGATGATACAACATAACACATTCCAAAATAGGCATTATTAAAAATGCAAGTCTTCCCAATTGTGCATAACAAGATCTACTTATGAGTTTGCACATGCGGTGCCCATAGCAACACCCTACTTCTGTAAATAAATGTCTCTATCAAAGATGAAAACATTACTTTCTAGAATTAATTCTAACAGATGAGCTTCACGAGATCAGTACTATAATCACTTTTTGCAGTTAACACATTCCTGATAGCTTCTATTCCAAAATCATTAGGAATAGAAATAAAAAGATTCTTCACATCTGAAGTCACTGATGAGCACTCAGCAGAATTCTCAACAGTTCTAATACAACCATTCAACTCTGCTAGAAAACGATTGGTATGCCTTCAGCACAGTTGGAACTGATAGTAGAACCTTCTTCAATTTCTCCTCAACAAATACAGATAAGGGCTCAGTTACCCAACCATTACCTGCAACAATGGGATGCATAGGAGAGTTGAAGAAAGAATTTTAGGCAAGCCTTTTATCATTGGTATTATAGGGTGGTCAACACGTAGACATTGATATAAAGACTCATCCATAAGTGCACACATTAACAAATCATATAAAGTATGATGAATTCATTTCAACAGTCTCTAAACAGCTAATCAACCTTAACATTAAGTCACATCTTTATTTAACAATCTTAACATACTGCTACTGCGCAATAATCTACCATGTTCATGATAACAGCTCCTCCCTTGTCTGCCGACCTCCTATGCGTCCCATCGTTGCAGGCAGTGGTTGGGAGACTGAGCCACCCAGTCACCAAACAGACTACCCCCATACAGATGGACTAAACAACCCATAATGTCAAACAAGCCATACCATGAAATGGTTGCACTGAAGGTAGAGGAAATAAAGGAGCACAACTCAATAAACCTGCTCCTGATAAACACAGCCATGATAAAAAGGGACTACAAACAATTCTATGCACTTCAGTGTTTCACCAAAAACAGCATCCCAGAGCACTGTGAGGAAGTGGCAAGGCAGTCTGAGCCTGAATCCACCATGAAATCTCTCTGTCTCACATAAATGCCTCTGTCATGCATACAATCCCTACTGAGGCTCAGCTGATCAGGGATTGAGTAGCAATCTGGGCGCTTGAGAAACAGGCAAGAGAATGACTGGCCAATACCAGCTTGCCTACCCAGGAAGGAGGGAAGCAGCCTAATCTACAGCACTAGGGGCACCAGGTAAACTACATCTGGACCACAGGCTCAAACCACACACAAGGTATTGCCATTCAGCACTTTGCTCTGTGTCCTGGGTCAGAACACATGGAAGCATACATGCAGCTCCCTCAGTGGCATACACAGCATGCTGTTGAGGGGAAGGGTTAGGCTAAATGATAAAATTCTTAGTGCCGCAGTGAGGATGATGCACCCACCTGTGTACTTACCACAATGCTAAAATCTGTAAGCCGTAGGATCATCTTCAGTAATTGAAAGGACTACATGCACAGACAGTAGAATTGCTTGGCATGTGGAAATCTTCAGGTTGTTCATCCCTTTTCTGTCTACCATCATTCTCCTATGCTTTCACCTCTTTAGTTCTTCACAATGTGAACTTTGTTACTTTCTCAGGCAAAGACATCATATAACTGCTCTCAGGTAACTTTATGGAGGGAAAATAAAATGAAAGTCCTGCATATTACCAAGTCATAGTTTCAATTATCAGCTAAAAGGGAGGGAGGTAGAAACTAGTTTCCTCAACTACGACCATGAACAAAACGTGGATGGGTGAGGAAATGTTGATGGAAATATATCCACTTATTACAGTTTTAGTGCTAAATTAGTTTAATCCCGGACCAGATACATCCTCACAGTAGTGTATTCACCTTCTCCCCTACCTAGTTTTGTGCTTTTCCACTGTGCCTTCAATCAAAGCCGTGTGCCACCAAGCAAACCCAAACTGTTATACTGAAAAGGCATTGCACCATAAACCGGACCCTGCATAGTAAACGCCCGGGGTAGTTTATTGTCCTGCATTCAGTTCCCCTGCCTAGTTTTGTGCTTTTCCACTGTGCCTTCAATCAAAGCCGTGTGCCTCCAAGCAAACCAAAGCTGCTATAAGTGAAAAGGTATTGCACTCTAAACGGGACTCTGCATAGTAAACTCCCAAGGCTAGTTTCTTGTTCTGAATTCAGTTCCCCTACCTAGTTTTGTGCTTTTCCACTGTGCCTTCAAATCAAAGCCATGTGTCTCCAAGCAAACCCAAGCTGCTATAGTGAAAAGCCATCACACCGTAAGCAGGACCCTGCATAACAAACTAACAGGGCTAGTTTCTTGTCCTGCATTCAGTTCCCCTACCTAGTTTTGTGCTTTTCCACTGTGTCTTCAATCAAAGCCATGTGCCTCCAAGCAAACCCAAGCTGCTATAGTGAAAAGGCATTGCACCATAAACAGGACCCTGCATAGTAAACTGCCAGGGCTAGTTTCTTGTCCTGCATTCAGTGTAGGTGTTTGCTGTTATCTTTGCTTAAACTGTACAAGCTAGCCATCTTTGTCATCTCTGTAAAGGTGTGCACACTACAGGACATGCTTCCCCTCCCAGCCCCACCCCTCTTTAAGCACTAATATCCTGAACACTATCGGCTTGCTTGGGATTTAACAGAAAGCAGCAAAAATAAACATACCTATGTAAGGTATATCGAAATATAGCTGCAGAATTGGCTTTACTATCTGTTGCAGTACGTTTTTTCTCCATCAGACACTACAATTTGGTGTCTTAATATTTAGCTCGTTCCAGTGGAAACCTTGTTAAGAAATATTACAAAAGGCCTCTCTCAGCAGTTTCCTTACCACCTGCCCAGACCTGGATTAGTTGGCTGCAATCTGATTGTTTTTTTGCATACACGCAGCTTGTCTCCACAGTGGCTCCTAGCAATTTGTATAATGCCCCTTTCAATAGCACAGTTTGAGTTACTGTCTGTCTTACTTGCCCCTCCTACCAGAAGTGAGTGAACAGAGGTTTCATAGCCTCTCAGGTTCTCAGCACCATTTTTAAATTAGTTTAGTCCCAGACAAGACATGTCCTTGCAGTAGTGTGCTCGCCTTCATAAGTGCAGTCTTAGTGTTATTACTACTGTTCTTACCTTTTGCCATGCACAGCATTGAATATTTGTTTATATTCTTGTAATGTCAGGCTCAGTATTGTTGTGAATGCCAATGTGGGTTTTCAAACAGGAGGTGATAAATGCTTTTGTCTGGAATTTGCTAGTTCATTAATCAGTACATTAGGAGACTGCAATTTCTTTCTAGCAAGGGTATAAGTTGTTAGCTATTGTCCTGCTCATTTTTTGGCTACAAGGGGTGTTGCACTTTGTCTGGCTTGGCCACATCCTAGCATTACCAAGACTGTTGGCAGTTTGCGATGTAATAGTGACTGTTTGCCTAGTCTTTAATTTCTGTAGTTTTCCTTAATATTAGCGACTGCTTCCCAGTCTGTACTTACTGTGAATTTCCTTTAAAATACCTGGTGTATGTAAGGTTTAAAGTAGAGCGATTTTACATATCTAACCCGATGTAATTTATAAGCACTAACAAAAAGCTGTACATTTGCAGATATTCACTAAACATTATTTGAATTTTGAAGTAACATCCCTTGTAGTCAAAAAATGAGCAGGACAATAGCTAACAACTTATACTTTTCTTGGGTGGCGAAAGCTAGGGTACCTTTTTGGCTAGGCTTGTATAGGCCCTAGGGCCAATAGCCTAGTACCTACCTACGAATCTATGAACTAAAGTGCCTGAAAGTGCACGTATTATATACTGTATGCACAGTTATTAGCTGTGGCGTCTCTTGCCTTCTTTTCCTACCTCAATATCTCTCTGGTATTTCCTCTTGAAAACTCTAATCCCCTTGTTTCTAGTTCTCTCTACAGTCCCCTACCTAGTTTTGTGCTTTTCCATTGTGCCTTCAAATCAAAGCAGTGTGTCTACAAGCAAACCCAAGCTCCTATAGTGAGAAGGCATCACACCATAAACGGGACCCTGCATAGTAAACACTCAGGGCTAGTTTCCTGTCCTGCATTCAGTGTAGGTGTTTGTTGTTATCTTTGCCTAAACTGTACAAGCTAGCCATCTTTATCTCTGTAAATGTATGCACACTAAAGGACGTGCTTCCCTTCCCAGCACCCCCCCACTTTAAGTGCCAATATCCTGAATGCTATCAGCTTGCTCAGAATTTAACAGAAAGCAGCAAAGGTTAAACATACCTAAGTAAGGTATATGGAGATATAGCTGTAGAATTGTCTTTACTATCTGTTGCAGTATGTTTTTGCTCCCTCACGCACTAGAGTTTGGTGTCTTAATATTCAGCTCGTTCTAGTGGAAACCCTGTTTAGAAATATTACAAAAGCCCTCTCTCGACAGTTTCCTTACCACCTGCGCAGATGTGGATTAGTTGGCTGCAATCTGATTTTTTTTTTTTTTTGCATACACGAGGCTGGTCTCCAGGGTGGATCTTCCTGCTCCGTTTGCCCTTCGCTTGGGCTCACTCTGCTCCTCTACCCTACCCCCACATTCCCAGCCACCCCCACATCAATTACATTTATTCCCTCCTTGCCGCTCCCACTTCCTGCCTCAACCACTCCCACTTCCTCCTACAATCACCAGTCTCTAACAAGGCCTTGTCTTCCCACCTACACATCCACTTACTAACATCTATTTTACTTCCACATATCCACTAAACTACATTTCCCCTCTCCTTCTCACTAACTCAATTTCATTTCTCTGAGTTTAATCTCCTAGCAGGTCTTCCTTAGCAACAATCCTGTCATTCCTACTGACCCTCTCAATAGCTCTGCTGCTACTTGGTATCCTTACAGCACTAGGCCCTAACAGCCATACTTAACCCAGCACTCCTGCAACCAATCTCCAAAGAACACTCTTATTCACAAACATCGCCTAGCCTTTTCCCTCATTCTCCTCTCCTATGCAGTAAACCCCTAGTACTCACTACTAACTTTTCTTTATCTTTCACACACAATAGTCTAGTACAGCTTCCCACCTTTTTTTCTCTCCATGCTAAAAGATTCCCTCCACAATTTTTCTCTCTTCTTCTCCTCCTCCCTCATATGCTCATGAGGCATTCACCCTAACCCTGGTCCCTCCTCCTGTAAAAACCTCCACATAACCACCATCAACTTTCAAAGTATCAGCAACAAAACTTCGGAATTTCATGCCTGGCTTACTCTAAGTAGAACTCGAATCATAGCTGCTACTGAAACCTGGCTGAAACCAAACATCCAAGACTCTGAATTCCTTCCTCCTAATTTCAATGTAATCAGGGTTGACAGGAAACACAAAGGAGGAGGTATCGCCTTAATTTACCCTAATAGCCTTAACATATCCACCTCTCCTAACACTATTCCTAAATGCCATAATGCTGAAATCCTAACTTCATTCCTCAACCTTAATAATGCCAAAAACATTTCAGTCATTTACATTCCACCCAGGAATAATATCCCAGTACTAGAAGACATCCTTTCCTGGATTTCCCATACAATCAAACATGAAACCATTATATTAGGTGACATGAATATTGACTGAGCAACTACTTCCTCTATCCAATCCCCCAACAGCATTAACCTATTCCACTGAACTCAACTAATTACATCTACCAGTAGATATTCTTCAAAAATAAAGGCTCAATTATAGACTGGATCTTGGTTTCAGACCCATCCAAGTATCAAGTTTCTGGCACCCTTCCAAATTCCTTTAGTGACCACCTCCCAACCTACACTATTTGCAGCTGCACTTCTCTCTCTAAAACCCACAATGTTAGAGTCAGAGCCACATGCTCCAGGGATCTAAACCTTGTCATCACAATAAACAAACCAAGCTAGAGGGATAGGTTCCTGACTTAGAGACTCCCCAGACTCTGGAATAGACTGCCCATACATGTCAAGCAGAGCACCTCCTTGGCCCTCTTCAAAAGGAACCTTGATGATTGGATGGGAGAAAGGAAATTCACCCCAGGGATCACATCAGTCGCCCTGTTAGACAGGGGTCCAGGGAAGTAAACAGTGTGGGAAGAAATAGCCAGGGAATTGTTATGGCTAGGCTTATATAGGCCCTAGGGCCGATAGCCTAGTACCAACCTATGAACCTATACAAAACTTATCAAAATCTTTCTCCAACAGATTTAATACTATCCTGAAAAGTCACAACTGGAGAAGTCTCAAAACCTTACCACTACATGACACCCTTCTTTACTTCAACAACTCCTTTCTTAGTATTCTCCACAGCCTGGCACCCACTAGATCCATTAGAATCAAATTCAGACTCCCTGGCTTTCTAAAACCACAAATGAAACTATGCGAAAAAGGGACAAAGCCTGGAAGCTTTGGCTGACCTCTGATAACCCTTCCAATCTTTTCCATTTAAACAACTTCATAACCTCTCTAAAAAAAAACTTATCCGCAAAGACAAAAAACAATACTTCTAGAAATTACAATCAAACAGGAAAAATAACCCCAAGCTCTTCTGGTCATCTATTAATAATGTTCTGAACCTGACACAAACTCCGACCCTTGTCCCTTCCCTAACATGTCACCAGACCTTATTGCCTCCAAATGTAACTCCTATTTTTATTGACACAATCGCTAATCTCACAGCTATCTTTTCCTCCCCTCTTCCTAGCAATCCTAACCTCAATTCTCCTTCCCCCTCCCACCCACCTCACAATACCACATCCCCAATTACAGCTACACAAACCTGTAAAAAAACACCCTTCTCATACTGAACTTAATCTTTCCCTTATTCCTACTTCATATGTAAAAAAAACTCTTGCTAAAGCTAAAATCCTGCTGTAACTCAGCTGACAACATCTCTGCCAAATTCCTCAAGATTGCTGCAGACACAGTAGCTTATCCAATCAGCATTCTAATCAACAGATCAATACAAGAATAGTACAGTTTTGTACCTACCATAAATGTAGATGTCCGAACTGGATAGCATCTGCAGTCATAACAAGTGGGTTGTCCTGTCGTCAGGCAGCCCTTCAGTCGGCAGTTCCAAAGTCTGATGTCGCACTTCACCCGGCGTCATCTCTGTTGGTCTGGTATAAAGGCATCAGCCGGCGCCATTTTCCTCAGTGTTTCTTGCCCCAGATGCCAGTAGCCCTCTTGAAGGCTAAAATTTGGATAGATGCCAATGTTTCCAAAAAGATAGAGGTAAACACAAAAATAAGCATGTATGTACATATATACAAACAAATACACCATAAAGACCCCCACCAGCTAGCTATTAGGAGGGTAAACACCCTAGGAGTACCACAGAGGGGAAGGGAGGGGGGTAATCCTGACTGGAGGTGCTATCCAGTTCGGACATCTACATTTATGGTAGGTACAAAACTGCATTATGTTCTTCTTGGATGCATCTGCAGTCTAGAATACCATAGCCAACTAGGGGAGGTGGATAAAAGTAGATTATGGTGTGTTTAGGATCCCTTGCAGTACAGCAGTGGCAAACCCTGCTCGGGATCTGGAATATAGAGGCAAATTATAATGCTTGGCAAATGTATGCACGGAGGTCCAAGTAGCCGCCTCAATAATGTCTTTGGTTGCCACTCCTCGTAAGAAGGCTGTGGTAGTGATTGTTGCCCTTGTAGAATGAGGTCTTATGTTCTGTGGAATTGGTTTTCCATGGAAGGAGTAACAGAATCGTATGCAATTTCCTATCCATTTGGAGATTGTCTGTTTGGAAATAGCTTTTCCTTCCCTTCCTGTTGCATAGGCTACAAAAAGTTGGTCAGTCTTTCTGCTACTTTTCTGTCTATGTACATTCAAGGTATGCAGTATTCTTTCCCCTCTGTTTTGTGGGTTGGGAAAGAAGGTAGGTAGGTGGATTGCCTGGTTTAAAGACACTCTGGATACCACCTTAGGCATAAATGTAGGATTAGTCCTCATGGACACTCTATCTTGGTGGAAGATTAGGAAGGGTTGCACTGCCATTAAGGCCTGTAGTTCTGAAACCCTCCTTGCTGAAGTAATTGCCAGTAGGAAAGCAGTTTTCCATGACAGGTGTTGTAGGTCTGCTGTTGCTGCTGGTTCAAAGGGTGATAGTGTCAACTTTTCTAGCACAAAGTTTAAGTCCCAAGCTGGTAATGGTGGTTTCCTTGGAGGTTTTACATTCTTGATTCCTCTGAGGAACTGCCTGAGCAAAGGGTGTGAAAAACAGGTGGATCAAAGCTGTATTCTGCTGAAATAGCTGATGCATGTATCTTGATGGAGGAGTAGGACAGGCCTGAATGAAGAAGTTCGCCAGATACTCCAGAATGTTAGGCATATCTATGTTTGACACATCTTTTCCTCTTTCAGTACTCCAAATGACAAACCTTTTCCATTTTCCAGCATAGTTCCTTCTTGTTGAAGGTCTGCGTGCTTCAAGAATAATGTCTTTAACTCTTTGGGAGAGTTCTGGATTAGCTGTTGCTATGTGATGTTCCATGCAGTCAGTTGCAGCGTTTTAGATTTGGATGTATGATGCTGTAGTTGTTCTGAGTTATCATCAAAGGCATCAGGGTATTGGCCACATATTGTTCGAGACATGCTCCTCAGCAGTGGGTACCAGTGTTGTCTTGGCCAGTTTGGAGCTATCAGGATTATCCTTGGGCGTTCTTCCTTGATTTTTAGTAGTACTTTGTGTATCAAGGAAGAGGTGGGAATGCATATGCTGTTAGGCCTTTCCAGCTGAAGGAGAGCGAATCCACTTTCCATGCTAGTGGGTGGAATGTTCTTGTGCAGAATTTTTTGAGCTGGTGATTGAGAGGTGATGCGAATAGATCTATCTGAGGCATTCCCCATTTCTTTGAGATGGTCTTGAAGATGTCCGGGTGTAGCTTCCATTCGTGGGCATCCGATGTGGTTCTGCTTAATATGTCTGCTAGAGTATTTTCTTTTCCCGGTACAAATATTGCTTGTAACTGGATGTTGTAGCTGAGTGCCAGGGTCCACAGCTCCAAAGTCATTCTCATTTGTCCAGCATGTGGGCCCCCCATCCTAGGTCTGAAGCGTCTGTTGTGATGGTCTGGCTTGCTTGACATCTGCGAAAGGGTAGGCCTGGGTTTGACTGGCATGCCTGAGCCCACCATAGGAATTCCTGTTTTAAGCATGGAATTAGTGGGATTTCTGTTTCTAGGCTGTGTCTGTGTTGGGACCATAAATTCTTTAGGTACCACTGTAGTTTTCTCATATGTAGTCTGGCAAATGGGACCAAGATTATGCATGATGCCATGAAGCCCAAGGCCTGCAGTACTTTTCTTGCTGTTAACTTGTTCAGTTTTGTTAGTGCCAAGAAGTAAAGAGGTAGTTCTTTTGTTTTTCTGTAGTTAGGAATGCCATTTGTTTTACTGTGTCCAATTCGCCCAAGAATGTCCTTGTTTGGGATGGTATCAGCCTTGACTTTTGTAAATTGACTGTGTATCCCAGTGCTTGTAGCAAGTAAATGACCCTTTGTAAATCTGTTGTCAGCTTGCTTTTGTTGTCCCCTTGTAGCAGGCAGTCGTCCAGGTATGGGTAAATTTGAATTCCTGTAGTCTGCAATGGGCGATTACTGATGCCAGGCATTTTGTGAATACTCTGGGCAGTAGATAAGCCAAAGGGCAATGCTGAGAATTGATAGTGCTCTGATCCTGCAAGAAATCTGAGGTATCTTCTGCAGATTGGTCGTGCAGGTATGCCTCCTTGAGATCTAGAGTTACCAGCCAACACTCCTTGCCCAGCATGGGAAGAAGTTGCTGTAGGGTCAGCATTTTGAATTTTTGGACAATGATGTATGTATTTAAGGTGGACAGGTCGAGAATTGGTCTCCAACTTTTTTCCTTTCTTGGAACTAGGAATAGTCTGGAGTAGAACCCCTTTCCTTGCTCTGCTGTTGGCACTCTTTCCACAGCTCTCATGTTTGCTAACTCCATTATCTGTTGTAGAGCCTCTGTTTTTTGATTTGGAGGTAGATTTGGCATTCCTCTTTTGACTGGTAAAGTGTGGAAGTGGAACCGGTAACCTTGATCTATGGTTTGTAGAATCCACTTGTCTTTTGTTATGTAGTGCCAGTTCTTTGAAAATAAGGTTAACTTTCCGCCTAGAGGAGCTGCTATTTGTTCCCTGGTAGGATTTAGGGGTAAGTCACTGTGGTTGTGTTGATGTAGTGGCAGTGGTTGTGTCTGTGCCTCTGTTGTTACCTTGCCACTGTCGTCCTCTGTAGGCACCTCCTCTGGATTGGTTTCTGCCTCTGGGCGTCTATTCCTGCCCCTTTGAGATCTTGTGGAGTCAGGAAAGGACCAATTTTGGCAGGCCAGTTCCTGCTAAACCTTGGGGTTGAACCTGCAAGAAATCTTTAACCGTTTGAACAGATTTTGCCTTTTCTTCCATTTTCTTCATAACCTGCTGGGCAGGTGTACCAAACAAACTTGTCTTATCCATAGGAGCATCTAGCAACTTAGCTTTAACATGATCCGGTAAAGCTTGCTCCTTTAGCCATGCATGCCTTCTTATCACTGTGCCAGTCATGGCTGATCTAAATGAAGCCTCCAGTGCATCATAGCCACATTTTAAGGAATGGTTACTAACCTGTTGTATGTTATTTACCATTTCTAATACATATTTCTTATCAAGAGATTCATCAGTGTTTAGCTTTTTAGTTAACTGATCAAGCATAAACTCTTGGTATTGAATCATGTGAAACTGACAGTTTAAAGCTCTAGCTGTGAGAGTAGCTGAAGTGTAGACCTTTTTACCCCATCTGTCTAATGACCTTGCTTCCCTTTCAGAAGGAATAGGGTTTTTAGCTACTACTGCCTTGGGACCCTGGGATATAGTTTCGGGGTCTGCAAGTGGGGCCTTGTAAAGGTGGTGATGAGTATCTGGCACCCTGTAAAATCTGTCTGGTTTGGCAGGGGCTGGGGTAAAGAATCTGGCGGAGCAGACATCATTGAAAGCATCATCCACCACAGAGAGAACAGGAGGTATAGCTAAGGGCCTGTGCTGTGGAAGGTGCAGAAAGGTCCTAAGTCTTTTCCTGGAGTCTGAAAAATCCTGTTGCTGCCATTGGAACTGCTCTCGCATGGCATGTAAGGTTTCCCCAAAGGAGAATTCTTCTGGTGGGGAAGCAGCTGGAATGGATTCTTCAGCATCAGAATCTTCAAAATTGGAGAAAGGAGCCTCTGGCTGGTCAGTTATGTCTGATTCATCAGCAGAATCATCAGAGGACACTGGCTCAGGGGCTCTGCCCTAGGTCTCTTCTCTGGGGCTGAGAGGCCCTGTCTGGGTGAGATTGAGATCCTCTAATTAATGAAATTAAATCTTCTGCCAAAGTAAGCATTTGTGAACTAGAAGAGGGCCTGGTAGTGGAGGGTTTAACAGGCACTGTTTTAGTAGTCTTGGCTGCTTTAGCCCTGGCGAAGGCCTTAATGGACATGGCTGCTGGAGGCCTAGCAGCACGGGGTAGAGACATCCAAGGGAATGGTGTCTGATAAGTCAGTGGCAACCACCGTAGTGGATAAAATTTCTGAGGCCGATTCAAGAGTGGTAGCAGGGGCCTCAGTTGTAGAGATAGATTCAGCTGTACTTTGATCAGTTTTTTGCTTAACCATGGTTTCAGCCGAGTCGGTCTTTATCTTTGCGTTTTTGGCAGATTGGGTAGTCGGAGGATCCGGCGGCATAATGTACGCATAACCGAAAACTGTTCTGCAAACTCCGTTGAAAACAGGCGAACAGGCTGCTACGTCGTGGGCTGGGCCTAAACAAGGCAGACAGTAGTGGAAATCTTTATGAGGTATTTGTTTCCCACAGGTTAAACAATTATTAACTTTTTCTGACATCGGCTGAGGCAAGAAAGAGTCCCCAGCGGGTACTTAGCTTTAGAAGTCTTGAGTAGTATTGAAGTAATCTCTGGATCCGACCGACCGGCACTGCGAACAGCTTCTGCTTGCGCCAGCGGCAAGAAAGACTGAGGAAAATGGCGTCGGCTGATGCCTTTATACCGAACCAACAGAGATGGCGTCGGGTGAAGTGCGACATCAGCGGACCCGGACTTTGGAATCCGGCCGACTGAAGGGCTGCCTGACGACAGGACAACCCACTTGTTATGACTGCAGATGCATCCATGAAGGACATCTTATGTTCCTCCTTATGGAAAAAAGCCATTATCCTACGCCTCCATAAAGGAGGCCCTTCTAACAACATTTCTAACTTCTGACCTATTGCTCTACCTTCCCCTATATCTAAAATTCTTGAAAAATGTATCCAAAAACAACTAGTAAACTACCTGTTAAACAACATCCTCTCCTTAACTCAACACAGATTCCATCCTGACCACAGTACCTCTACTGCTCTCATATCCTTCTTGGATACCATAAACAAAATCAGTGACTAAAGCCTCAAAGCATCTACTCTCTTTCTATATTTATCTAAGACATTTGATACCATATCACATTCTATCCTCCTTTCTCAACTTCCATCCATTGGGCTGTCTTCTCCATCACTTGCCTGGTTCGAAAGCTCTCTCTCTCTAATAGACAACATGCTGTCAGATGGCAGTACTCAATCTCTCCCTACCTCCACATCCCTACTGGCATCCCTCAAGGTTCGATTCTTGGTCCCCTTCTATTTAACATTTTCATTAACAACTTACACCAAGCCCTACCACACTAATCTTTAGTCCAATATGCTGACTCAACTATAGTCTGTTCTGCAACCAAGACAATTCTCCTCCAACAAATGACCCAAACAGCCTTCTCTACTGTTGAATCTTGGCTCCACCAAAATCACCTGTCCTTAAATGCCAAAAAACAAACTCATGTTATTTACCCCCGCCCAAAAAAAAAAAACCTCTATCAATGTCCAAGAGTTCAAAATTCTCTCACTGAATTCTATAAAAAACTGAATTCGTAGCTGATACTAAACTCTAGGGGGTTATAATAGACAATCTAAAATTTGATCTACATATCCAAACATCTCTAAAACCCACAAAAAAACTTGGCCTCCTCTACAGGCATCATAAATTCCTCTCCCCTTCAACCATCATAAATTCCTCTCCCTTCCAACCAAACAAGCCTTAACCCTCTCTTACAGGTTTCCTTCTCTAACTTAAGGTACTCCGTTACTAATTAACCTTCAGTCCTCTCTAAAACTGAAATTAGAATCATGTTACAACAAAATTGCCAAATTTGCTTTCAACTCTCGTCATTCTACCCATCACTGTGTAGTCTTAATAAATCTCCACTGGCTCGAATTCCCTCACTTCCTACTATATCTCCAACTAACTACCTCTCACAGACTAATTTACAAACCACAAGACTGCCCTGCACTCAGCTCCTTATTAATCCCTTACTCCTCTACTAGGTCATTATGCTCAAAAAATCAAAACTTACTACAAGTCTACAAACCTAAACTTCCAGTTGGTAAACTCCTATACTCCTTGGAATGTGGCCAGACATTGGAATGATCTCCTCTCCTCTGTACGCTTTGGACTACATCCTAGAAAATTCAAAACTGCCCTTCAAAATTACCTTCTTTCCTACTGGATTTGCAACTGTTCCCTCTTGTCTAATGCTATCACCTAACCCTCTCTCCCCTATACTCGGTCCTAGTTTTTCTCTTAACAGTCCAACCACCTAACCATACTTTCCTTCCAGTCAAAGAGACGTTGATGTCACATCAGCCTTTATTAAATCCTTTATACTTCTCATTACTTAACATCGTGTAACCCCTCTCTTCCCTTCTCTTTCCTTCTCGCAGTTACTCAGAGCCCCCTCCCCCTCTGCTGGAGCCACTCCTCAAAAACTGATAAATTTAGCTTACTTCTTAATTCAACAGATGACTTTTTGCTTCATTTAAAATTACCTATTTCTGTCTTTTGCTTCATTTAAATCCTACATTTACATTTCTAACACTGTATCACTTCACTGCCATCGTTTTACTGTAGTAATTTCTTGTAACTATTGTAACTACCCTGTGGTAGCCACCTTTATATTGCACTATAATTTTCATTATTGTATTAGTCTAATGGAGCTTTTCACTCATCAGCCCAGTGGACTTTTCCGGTAAACAACTGTCATAAATAAATAAAATAAATAAATAGTGCTGTGGTAAGCACTTACGGTAAGACCATTTTTAGCAAGCGGTAGAACTGTGCCACTAGAAACATACCTGGGTGGATCTTGTTATGAGAACTTCCTCTTCAACATGGTAGCCCCAAACACAGATCCTGTTCAGGAAGTGATATTCAATTTGCAATGCTTGGCAAAGGTGTTCAGATCTGATGAGGTTGCTACTGCACAAATATAACCAATAGCATTTTCTCTATCGGTGATCTTATCAAAGACTATTACTCTGGTGAAATGAGCCTTAGGTGATGAGGGCAACAACCAACTCACTGGGATACAACTCTGTAATATGAGAGTCATTTTGACAGGTATCGCTTGTATACCAGGAGGTCCTTCCTCTTTGAACATATTAAACGAAAAGCTGTTCACATTTCCCATGGTCTGTGATTCTGATAATACAAAATCCTAAAATCCTATGGATGTTCATACAGTGCAGAATATACTCTCCCTTGTTTTGGCAATTGGGGAATAATGTCAGTAAGATAACTGGCTGGCTTAGACTGGAAAATGTACTGACCCTGGCCTTGAATGTGGAGTAGGCCCTTAGTGCTACCCATCCTCGTGGAAGGTGAAATAGGGTGACAATCAATGGGGCTTCAGGTTCTGAAGCCCTTCTTACTGCAGTAATGGCCAGAGGAAAGGTGTCATTCATGGCAGAAATTTACAGTCATCCTTAAATGAAGTTTCAAAGAATAGCTTTGTGAGAATTTCCAGAATTAAATTCAAGTCACAGGGGTGGCCTTGGGATCCCTAACTGGAAGTCCCAGGTAAAAGCTGTACCTTTCAGGAAGGTTTTGCAGACTTTCAGTATGGCTACCAAAGAGCCATTGTGATTCTCTCTCAGAAGGCAAATGCCCAGAGATTCCTTGATTTTAGCAATGCAAATGCCTTGAAGCAGCTAGTCAATACCCCCACAAGAGGTGATAATATCTTGGACTTGGTATTAACCAACATGAGTAATCACTGCAGCATCCCCTATAGTATCATCCTCCCTGGTAAGATCAGACCATAAAGTGGTCACTTTCAAAGTCAGCATCTTCCCTGACCCCCCCCCCCCTCTAGCCAGGGTCAAACAAAAAAACTTCTCCAAAGCTGATTACAACCTCCTGAGGGTTGGTATAAACAGCTTGAGAGCCCCCTCCCCCTCTGCTGGAACTGGCACCAATGCCCAAATCTACACCAAAGTGCTATACGAGCACTTATATAGATGCATGGAATCAGGAATACCTGACAGGACAAAATCACCTTCCGCAAGGAAGAGTAAACTTGTCTGGTGTAATCTGCAATAAATAAACTATACAACAAAAGGAAAAAATTGCTGTCCAGGACCAAGAAGGCACAGGTGCCCAACTGGAAGCAATTTCTCTTGAGCCTGAACAAGCAAATAAGAGCACTAGTGAAATCCTCTATTATGGTTCATTTGGCCACATTTGTATATACCATGTACATCATAAGGCCTTCTTCACATATGTCGCAATTTGCACCTAGCTCTGTTCAGAATCATTTGCATTTATCCAAATGCCTTCCTAGAGCCACCTGGCATCTGGGGCAAGATTCACTGAGGAAACTTCACCCCTCTGTCCCTCCATCAGTAAATCAGGATATCCCAAGTACCTGTCCCCTTCCCCTTATTTTTAGGGAAAAGATCATCACTGCCCTCTCAAAGGCAAAAAATACAGCCTCCATGGGCTGCCTGGGACAGGACAACCCAGGCTGCATTCTACATGAACTCAGGCATGAGCTTGCATCACCATTAAGAACATCCCTATTCAACCAAAGCCTGAGTACCGGCTTTGTCCCAGCTGAGTGGAGGATAGCCACTGTCATTCCTTTGCACATCCAGGAAATTATAGACCCACCAGCCTAACTATCCTGATCTGCAAGGCCATGGAACGGATCATCATGGACCTCATCAACAGGGACACTGGCAACCTCCAAACCCTTGACCTCACACAGTTTGGCTTTGTCAAGGGGACGTAATGTCTGTTAAATCTGGTCGACTTCTTTGAGACAGCCACCAAAGCAATGGATGAGGGAAAGACTGTGCACACCGCCTTCGACACTATTCCCCACTCGGGCATAGTAGACAAACTCTCTCAACTAGGTATCAATCCGTATGTTATCAGACATGTAGGGAACTGACTTACTGACAGAACCCACCTAACCAAAATAGGGAAAGCCACCTCAAGCATTCGACCCGTAATGAGTGACATGCCCCAAGGATCAGTTTTGTGGCCTCTGTTAATCAGGATATACTTCTCTGAGGTGCAGGCCAAAACCAGTGGGCTATGGCTGACCAACTTTGCAGATGACTGCAAGCTGGATGTGGTCATCAATTCCCCAAGTGATGTGGACGTTCTCCAAGAGGGTCTCACCAAAACAAATGACGGTGCCAGAAACATGGTCTCAAGCTGAATGCCAAAAAATGCATCATCCCCTTTTGGGAGAGTGATATCCCCACATATTATCACATTAATAACAATGTCCTAAGCAAGCATTCAGTCATGAGGGATTTGGACACCCAGGTTGACAGCAACCTGACTTTTGACCACCATGTTGCTTCTGTTGTACGGAAGGCTTCCTATATGGCGCACCTCATAAGTAAGGGTATCTCATCCAGGGACAAGGAGGTCATAACATCCCTGTATTCTTACTTATAAAGCCAATTGAGTACAAGGCCCCCTTCGGCATGTACCTCGCAAAATACATGGAGCAGCTGGACAGCCCCACAAAGGATCCTCACCAGAAGAATCCAGGGCCTCAAACATCTACCCTACACAGGATAGGCCAAAAGCCCTGTCCCTCTACTCTGTTTCATACAGACTCCTCAGAGGTGACCTCTGTCTGGCATACAAAGCAAGCTCAGACCCCGCCTTGATGGGACTTGCTGCATATCCGCAAGTCAAGCTCCACTAGAGTAACCCGCACGTGTAACTTCAACCTGGTCTGTGACATCAATAGAACTTGTTGGCGGGACAGATTTGTGTCCCAGAGACTCCCCCATCTGTGCAATAGACTCCCTCATTATTCCTTTTCATGCGCAACCTGGATAACTGGATGGGAAAAGTACAGTTGTGTACACTTACCATAAATGTAGATGTTCGAGTGGATTCACTGTTGCAGTCATTACATTTGGGTAATCTGCTGGCAGGCTGCCCTCAGTCGGCCTAAATAAAGTCTTGGGTCCTGCGTCGGTTGCTGTCTCCTCTTCCATGACGCCAGGTCGTCAGGGGTATAAAACATGAAGCCAACGCCATTTTATTCAGTTTTTCTTGCCTCAGATGTCAGGTGCCCCCCAAATGGGGAGCAAAAATATATATATAAATAAACAGTAAATATATAAATGCACTTTTAGAGACATAAATGTTACCTTCAACTAAAAAGCAAATACACCACAAAGGCTTTTGAGTATAGTGAAGGACAGAGAAAAAGGTATAGAAAAGGGGGGATGGCGGGTGGGTAACCCGGACTGCAACAATGAATACACTCTAACATCTACATTTATGGTAAGTGTACACAACTGTACTATGTTCTTTGTGTTTCACTGTTGCAGTAATTACATTTGGGTAGAATCCCAAAGCTATGGATGGGAGGATGAAGCTAAACAGCATTAGGAGTGGCTATAAGGCCCTGCAGGACTGCAGTGGCAAAGCCTGCCCTGGATTTGGAGAAGAGAGGTAAATGATGATGCTTTGTGAAGGTGCGAACAGAACTCCAAGTAGCAGCTTCTAGAACGTCTCTGGTTGGGACTCCTCTGAGAAAAGCTGCTGAAGTAGAGGCAGCCCTGGTGGAATGTGATCTGATCCCCTTGGGCACAAGTTTACCATGGTGTAAATAGCAGAAACGAATGCAGTGGCTTATCCATTTAGAAATAGTCTGCTTTGATATAGCCTTCCCCTCTGATCATGCAGCAAATGCTACTAGTAGTTGCTCAGACTTTCTTAGAGATTTGGTCCTATTTAAGCAGAATCTTAGTTGTCTGTGTACATCCAATGAATGCAGAATCCGCTACCCCTTGTTCTGTGGATTTGGGTAAAAAGTTGGTAGGTGAATGGTCTGGTTAAGAGCCACACTGGATACCACCTTAGGCATAAAAGAAGGATTGGGTCCTGAGGGACACCCTGTCGTGGTAAAATATAATAAAAGGCTCCACTGCCATGAGAGCCTGTAGTTCTGAAACCCTTCTTGCTGAAGTGACTGCCAAAAGAAAAGTTGTTTTCCAAGATAGAAATTGTATATCTGCAGTAGCTGCTGGTTCAAAAGGAGGCAGGGTGAGTTTTTCCAGCACAAAATTGAGGTCCCATGCTAGAGTTGGTGCTCTTCTGGGAGGCCTTAAATTTTTGGCCCCTCTAAGATACTGTTTAAGCAGTGGATGAGAAAAGAGGGGAGGCTCTGTGTTGTAATGGGCCGAGATGGCGGAGGCATGGATTTTTAATGAAGAAAGAGATGGGCCCTTGTCAAGCATCTCAGTCAAATATTGTAAAATCTGAGGAATATTGGGCTTTGCTGTGTCTATTCCTTGTTCTTGGTTCCAAGCAAAGAATCTCTTCCATCTATCAGCATAAGATTTTCTAGTACTAGGCCTTCTGGCTTCCAAAATGACATCCATCACAGATTTACTGAGAGGTGTTGTTTGAATTCATAGGTTGGTACAAGGCTATCAGCCCTAGGGCCTATACAAGCCTAGCCATAACAATTCCCTGGCTATTTCTTCCCACACTATTTACTTCCCTGGACACCTGTCTAGCAGGGAGACTGACGTGATCCCCAGGGTGAATTTCCTTTCGCCCATCCAATCGTCAAGGTTCCTTCTGAAGAGGGCCAAAGAGGCACTCTGCTTGACATGTACGGGCAATTTATTCCAGAGTCTGGGGAGTCTCTGGGTCAGGAACCTGGGTCAGGAACCTATCCCTCCAGCATGTTTTGTTTATTGTGATGACAAGGTTTAGATCCCTGGAGCGTGTGGCTCTGAAAGATTGGGATTTCTTTAAGTGTAACATGTCCAACAGCTCTGGGTTTGACATGGCATTGTATGTTAAGCAGAGATCGCCTCTGACTAGACGATATGCGACAGAGTATAGCTGGAGTTTTTTAAGGCGGTCACCATAGGGCATCTGCTTTAGGCCGGTGATTCTTTTAGTGAGGTATTTCTGCGGCCTTTCCAGTTGTTGCAGATGTCTTGAGAGGTACATACCAAATGGGGCATTGTATTCTATAATGGGTCTAATGAGGGATGAGTACAGTGGGACAATGACCTCCTTTTTTCTGGATGAAAAGCCCTTAGTGATGAGGTGTGCCACATAGAATGATTTCCTGAATGTTGTGGGTATCGAAGGTGAGACCACTGTCCACCTGTGTCCCTAAGTCTCTTATCGCACTCTGTGTTTAGTGTACTGCCACCTATATGGTAATTCATGGGTACATGTTTTTGCCCAAAGGGGATAACTATACATTTCTTGGCACTGAGCTTGAGCCCATGGCTCTGGCACCAAGCATCTGTTTCTGTAAGGCCCTTTTGTAGAGTATCCGCATCATTTGGGGATTCAATAATGGCTTTCAGTTTGCAGTCATCTGCGAACTTGGTTAGCCAGAGCCCCTTAGTGTTGGCCTGTATTTCAGAGAAGTACATGCCAAACAAGAGCGGTCCCAGGACTGAACCCTGAGGTACTCCACTTGTCACTTGTCTGGAGCTGGATTTGGAGTCGGCTACTTTTACAGTGTGGGTTCTATCAGTAAGCCAGTTAGCAACCCATTGGGTGATGTAGAGATTAATGCCCAGCTTAGTAAGTTTATCTATGATTCCAGAGTGGGGGATGGTGTCAAAGGCCTTGGCAAGGTCTAGATAGGCTGTGTGAACCACCTTACCATTGTCCATGGCTCTGGAGACTGATTCGAAAAAGTCAATCAGGTTCAGGAGACAAGATCGGCCCTTCATGAACGCAAACTGGGTGGGATCTAGTGTTTGAAGTTTGCCAATGTCTTTGTTTATAAGTTCCATGATCATACGCTCCATGGCCTTGCAGATAAGGCTCGTCAGACTGACGGGACGGTAGTTTCTGGGATCCAAGGTGGATCCCCCCTTGTGGAGTGGGATAACTGTAGCTCTGAGCCACTCAGTAGGCACGAAACCTGAGGTGAGGATATGATTAAACATGACACTTAGGTGAGGTGCCAGTTCATACTGTAGTTCATGTAGTACACAGCCCGGGATGTCATCTGGTCCCATGGATGCTGTATTCTTAGCTTTGAAGAGTGTGTTTTTTACCTGTGTGGCCATTATTACCGGAATTTGGCAATCTTCCGGTATTGAGATGGGCCATTTAGGGTGTGAGAGGGGGGTGAAGTTGGCACTGAATAGATCTGCCAGGATATTGGCAATATCCTTGGGATCAGTATATTTAATGCCATTCTATTTTAGCTCAGAGCAGATCTGAGCAATGACATTTAGATTCTTGACATAGTTATAGAATGCCTTGTGGTTGTCTTTGGAATCTTTGGCAATTTTATTTTCGTAACTAGCTTTGGAGGATTTTATGAGGGATCTCAGTTTCTTACTGAGGCTGGTAAGGAAGTTTTTTTTCCCTCTTTTCTGCAACAGTTTCTTCTTTTTGTTGTAAAGTTTGTTTAGGGCAGGGGACCACCAGATTGGCTTCCTTTTTTTGGATGAGAGCATCTTGGTTCTGTTTGGGATGGCACGATTCATGCATGAGTTGTGCTCATACAGTACCTTAGTGTAGGATTTAGCAGTTGAACTTTCAGTTCCCGTCTGAATGGGTATCATGAAGTTTGTCACTTCTGACTTGAGTAGCATGAAGTTAGCCTTGGAGAAGTTTTTTATGGAGGTTTCCTTACTGGGGGGTGGGGGTGGGATGTGGATGTTAAGGGTGATTAGCTTATGGTCAGACCTGACTAACGAGGGGGTGACCATAGGTGTGGAGCATCGATTTTCTATGTTGGTAATGACCAGGTCTAGGATATTGGAGCCCCTGATGGACTATGTATTAGTTGATCCAGGGCGTTGGAATTTATGAATTCCAAGAACCGTTGGGCAAAGGTGTTGGTACACGAGTAGTTTTCACAGTTAACGGCAGGGTAGTTAAAATCACCCAGTATTAGGGTGTTTGGTTCTATCTTAATATTATGTTTAGAAAGGTGTAGTGAGAATCTTGGGGCATGGTGGGGGATCTGTAGCAAGCTACAATTTGGATTGCAGTCTTACCTAGTGTTAGCTGCATCTGGAGAATTTCAGACACATTGTGTTGGGCAACTAGCCTGGTGGTGTGAATATCCTTGGTGAATACTGACACTCCTCCACCTTCAGTGTTTAGGTCATGGTTTGGTGGCCGAAAAGTGTGGTAAGAGTTGTAGCCTGGTATTGCAGGGGTGCTCTCTGGAGCCTTGAACCAGGTCTCAGTTACTGCACAGATATCGATGTTCTCCATTTTTAGGAGTGCCTCGAGAGAGTGCATTTTGAGGTTTAGACTTCTAGCATTGAGTAGCATTACCTTCAGATTTTGCATGCTTGTACCTGTTACGATGGTGGTTTTGTCCTTTGAACTTTGCCTAAAAAAGGCACTATAGGGGTGGCAAGAGCCTTAGCCAGTAACCTGAATCCCAGGGGCGACAGGTGCAGACCATCTCTGGCAAAGCATCGTGGTCTGTCG
The DNA here is from genome assembly GCF_019279795.1 of Protopterus annectens. Lineage (NCBI taxonomy): Eukaryota > Metazoa > Chordata > Ceratodontiformes > Protopteridae > Protopterus > Protopterus annectens. Next base: position 1,743,447,896 of record NC_056735.1, read on the forward strand.
ATCATGTCATCCCAGGCAGACAGATACTGGATCCCCTTTGAATGACACCAGAAGCTTAGCCAATTGTTGAAGTCAATCATTTTGTCCTTATATTGTGGTATCATTCTGGGTGAAGGCAGGATGCTACTCAGAGGCTAGGGTCATACCTGCCTGGGCCACATGATCCGAGAGCTCTTCCATGTCTCTTTTCATGTAGTCCAGGGAGGTACGTCTCAAGTCATTCACTCTAACATGGACAATGACAGAGTCATATTTGTAGCTGTTGTGGAGTGACTTGAGTGCATGTGTTATGTCATGGATCCTGGCACCCGACAGGCAGCAGACTGCAATTTTCTCCTTGTTCAGCCTGGTGAGTGGGACATCAGTGTGCTGGACTACAGAGTCACCTATGATTAAAGTGTTAGGTACGTTGCCTTGCCTTAGGGGCTGTTGCTGGGTGGCAAACTGGTGTTGTGAGCTATGTGACACTTTGGTTGTGATTGGTGTTTGTTTGCGTTTCAGCTTCAGAGGTCCTTGTTGCTTGGGCAGGTTACAGTTAAGGGCCTCTGCATATGTGGATTTAGTGTTGCTATATGTGGGTGTTGGTGGTGTGGGTTTAGAAGGGCTATGTGTTGCTTGAGGTGTAGTGTGCGTGTTAACCTTCTTCTCTTGACTGTCTAGCACAATCTTGGGTGGAGAGATCTTTGCTTCCATTTTGGCTATGTAAGTACATCTCTCACAGGTTGTAGTGTTGGGTGGTAGGAGGAGAGGAGGGTTGTCTGTGTACATGAGGCAATTGCTGCATTGCCCCAGTATGCCCAGATTCACCAGGTGGACAGGAGACATCACCGGAAGCTGACCCTTGGACATGCCTGGTTTGGTGCTTTTTTTTTTTTTGTAAAGTACAGGAGCTGTTTTCCCTTACCTTAGCAAGGTACTTTGCAATTATAGGCTGTTTAGTTCCTACGATTAATCTCTCCTTATTAACAAGGAGAGTTGAGTGCTTGTATCAGTTTAAGGCTTCCTAGTGCATTACAGCAGGTATTAGAGCAAGTGCTAGTCACAGGGATGCTTAAAGGTAAGATGAAAAAAAATGCACACTGCAGTGTGCACTAGAGAAGTTAGATGTGAAAGTAGGTAACTTAAGTTTTACCTGTTTAAAATGTTAAGGTTTAGTGGGGAGTTACTATTTTTAAAACAGCAAGATGGATTGAAAGGAGTGGTCACTTTTATATTCTGGTACTATGAATGCAGTAGGATGGCCAATAAATTTAAATAGTTGAAGGGGAGGGATTTCAAAAATGATGACTTTGTGATTACTCACATAAGCCAGTGAAAGCAGAGAGGAAATGAGATATGTGGTCAGATTAACATAAGAGGCAGGCAACTAGAAAGACAGTGGTATTTAACAAGACAACTGTAAATGGGTGAGAGGGTGGGAAAAAATTTCTGCCTGACTCAGGAGAGACAGAGCTGTGGTCTCTTTTGAAGTTTTACTATGCAGTTAAAGCAGAATGACAGTAAAGCACAAGGTAAAGAAAACAAACCACAGTATTCAAAATATAGAAAGGCAATAAAGTAATACAAAATACAACAAATAAAAGCAAACTAACCCAATAATTAGTTGATTAGCCATGCTGCAAGATTAAGAGTTTGGATCTGAGTGTGCAGAATTTGATAGTTCTGCTGAGACGGTAGATGAGGTATTTGAGGCAAGTACCATGGAGGAAGGTGAGACATATTCCTTAAAAGTGGGTACCAGTGTTGGCGAGGCCAGTCCGGAGCAATTAGGATAATTTTTGGTTTTTCCTGTCTGACTTTTAGCAAGACCTTGGAAAGCAGAGGCAGAGGGGGAAAGGCATAGACTGACAGGTTTTTCCAGCTGAAGGATAGAGCATCCACTTTCCATGCTTTTTTTGTGATGAGTTCTTGTGCAGAATTTGTCCAACTGATGATTTTGAGGACAGGCAAACAGATCTATGTCTGGGCTCCCCCATTTCTGTGTTAACATGCTAAAGATTTGTGGATCCATTTTCCATTCGTGCGGGTCCACAAGATTTCTGCTTAGGTTATCTGCCATATTATTTTGCTTTCCTGGCAGGAAATGAGCTTGAAGATGTATTTGGTAAGTCAAGGCTGTGTTCCACAAAGCCATGGCTAGTCTGCAAAGGGGGTAGGAATGTGTACCCCCCCTGCTTGTTTATGTACCACATAACTGTGGTGTTGTCCGTCTTTATCAGTAGTTGTCCTGGATGAAGTAAGTCCTTGAAGGCTGTCAGAGCATTCTGAAAAGTTAGCATCTCTTTCTGGTTGATATGCAGATGCATTTGGTTTGGGCTCCATTTGCCCTGAATACATCTCCCTGCCAGGTGGGCCCTCCAAGCATAGACTGATGCGTCTGTAGTTAGGGTTTGGGTGGCAGGGGGTAGAGTGAATGACGGTCCCTTGTTTTGGTGACATGTCTCTGCCCACCAAAGAAACTCCTGTTATAGGCATGGAATAAGAGGAATCATAGTTTCCAGGCTGTGATAATGTTGACTCCATAAAAGTTTTAGGTACCATTGAAGTTTCCTCATATGCAGTCTCGCATGTGGAATTAGTAGAAGGCAGGATGCCATGAACCCCAAAGCCTGCAGAATTTGTCTTGCAGATAACTGTTTTTTTGTTGTCAATTGTTTGAAGTATGTTGTCAGTTGCCTTTATCTGGCGTGAGGTAAGCCATCTGGGCAGCTGTATTCAAGCTTGCACCCAGGAATGTAATTATTTGAGAGGGTACCAGTTGTGATTTCTTTTCATTTATGGTGTACCCCAGGCATGCTAGAAGCTTTTTTACAAATGCCAGATGTTGAAGAAGAGTGTCCTAGTCCTCTGCTTGAATGAGACACTCGTCCAGATAAGGATAAATTTAAATGCTTTTTTGTCTGCAGAATGCAATAACTGGTGCCAGGCACTTTGTAAAGACCCTGGGTGCAGTAGATAAGCCAAAGGGCAGTGCAGAGAATTGGTAATGCAAAGAACCTGTTTTGAAGTGGAGTTATCTTCTGCATGATTTCTTATTGGGATATGCAAGTATGCCTCTTTTAAGTCTAGAGTTACTAACCAAGCATTCCTGCCTAGCATAGGCAGTAGCTGTTGTAAAGTCAGCATTTTGAATTTTAGAATGTCCAGGTACGTGTTCAGAATCGATAAGTCCAGTATTGGACGCCAAGAACTGTCTTTTCTGGGTACCAGGAAAAGTCTCGAATAAAAACCTTGTCCTTTTTCCTTTTCTGGTACCGGCTGAATAGCCCCCATATCCACGAGAGACATGACTTGTTTCTGGGCCTCTGCCCACTGGTTTTGTGGCAGATCCGGCCATCCGTTTGGAATTGGCAAAGTATGGAAATGAAATCTGTACCCCTGGGATACTATGTTTAATACCCACTTGTCCTGGGCAATTAACTGGCAATTTTGAGCATGAAGTGCTAGTTTTCCCCCCAAGGGGGCTGCCAAAAGATAAGCGTTTGGTGCTGGTAGAGGAAAGTCATTGAGACTACTTACAGTAGGGTTGTGCTTTGTTTCCTCCAAATTTGGAGGTGGAGGCACCCCATTGCTTTGATCTGTAAGAACCCTGTGATTGGTATCCGGAACCTTTTGAGCGCCTGGATTTGCCCTGAGTGTCCCTGTTGGACACAGTAAAGGACCAATTTTTAGTAGGCCAGTGCCTACTTACCCTGGGGGGCTGCACTTGCAAGAAATATTTTACAGTTTGCATAGATTTAGCTTTGTCTTCCATTTTCTTTAAAACCTCTTCTGCCTTATTTCCAAAGAGTATCATGCTACAAAGGTGCATCCAACAATTTAGCTTTAACATGATCAAGCAGATTTTGCTCCTTGAGCCAGGCATGCCTTCTAATCACAGATCCAGTAAGAGCGGCCCTACAAGAGGCCTCCAAGGAATCAAAACCACATTGCAAAGTATGCTTTCCAACCTGTTCTGCTGAATGCAATAATTCCTGTAACTCTATTTTCCACACAATCAGAAATCAACATCATTTTCTGTTTCAGTAAACCCATAACATGCTGTTGATATTTAAGCATATGAAACTGGCAGTTTAAAGCCCTGATTGCCAAGGCTGCAGACGTATAAACCTTCTTACCCCATCTATCTAGCGCCCTGGAATCTCTATCAGAAGGGGTAGGATTTTTGGCTGTAGAGGCCTTTACACCCTTGGGACCCTGAGAAATAGTCTCAGGATCAGCCGCAGGATTTTTGAAAAGAAATTTGTGGGAGTCAGGAACCCCGTAATATCTGTCTGGCTTACTAGGAACTGGAAGAAGGGAATCAGGAGCCATGCATGATTCCGAAAACACATCAACAATGTCTAATACAGGAGGTATTAACAAAGGCCTACGCTGAGGAAGAAGAAGGAAATCCCTAAGCCTCTTTTTTGATTCAGAGAAGTCCTGACTCTCCCAGTGAAAATGTTCCCTTAAAGTATGCAAAGTCTCTCCAAAAGAGTAATCCTCAGGAGGAGATGCAGATGGGATGGATTCCTCTGCATCAGAATCCTCATAGGGTGGAATAGAAAATTCCTAATCAGAAGTGGAATCAGAAGAAATGGAAACCTGATCTGAAGATTCACAGCCAGTGCCTTGCCTAGGCCTCTTAGCAGGGGGGGGGTTTGGGGTTGGGGTTGGGAACCCCTGATCGAGGTAATTAAATCCTCAGCCATTTCGATCATCTGTTTTTTAGGCATAGGGGCCTGAGCACGTGGCTCATGCGTCGTTTTTTAGACATAGAAATAGTTTTTGACCTTGTTTTTGTTGCTGGCGTCGGTTTAATATAAAAATGTTGAGGCCTGAAAACACCCTCAGAAGCCAGTACCTGCTCACCGGCTCAGGACCCATCCAAGGGAGAGACATCCGCGGGTTCAATACTCTGAGAATCTCGTGGCATACCGGACTCCGAATGGGTCTCGGTAGAGGCCTGCGACTCAAAAGTAGCGGGCATCAGGGACTGCGAAAGCACCTGAGTACTGGCGAACCGGCGACTGGCTTAGGAGAAGCTTTGTTATATGTTTTGGACCTCGACGGTCTGTTTCCTTTGCGTTTTTTATGAACTCCGGTAGTCAGATTGCTAACCGACAACATTTCTGGATAATTAAATCTTGGACCAAAATATTTAGAAGCAAAAATATACTGACGCTTAATAGTGCGTTGGTTAAATCTAGCACAAAACCGACAGCAAGGCACGTTGTGATCAGGGCCTAGGCAAGGAATACAGTACAAATGAAAATCCTTATGAGGTATTTGCTTCCCACAAGTAATGCAATTATTAACTTTTACTGACATTGGTAAGGAGCAAGAAAAAGCTTCCCCAGCAGGGTACTTAGCTTTAGTTTGAATTGAAGACTTCGGTTCTAAAACTCGAATAAGAAAATTTCAGGAGTTGGCCGACCAGCACTTGCGAACTGCTTCTGCTTCGGGCACCGCGTGGCAAGAAAGACTGAATAAAATGGCGTCGGCTTCATGTTTTATACCCCTGATGACCTGACATCATGGAAGAGGAGACAGCAATCAATGCAGGACCCAAGACTTTGTTATTCAAGCCGACTGAGGGCAACCTGCCAGCAGATTACCTAAATGTAATGACTGCAACAGTGCAACACGAAGAACATAGGAAAATACACCCTTGGGATTTCACCTGTGTCCTTGCTGGACAGGGGCTTTGGGTGCTGACTTGTCTAAACATGGGCTAAACTCTTGGCTAGGCTTATAAGGGCCTCAAGGCCAATAGCCTAGTAACTTTCTATGATACTATGACAAGGCCACCAGATGAACTCTGATGGATGAATAGCTGAATCCTGTTACATACTGCAGTATTTGGTCTAGATTTGCCTTTTTTTTGTCTAGAAGTCTTTGAGAGATCCAGATAGTATATTCTTACCACACATCTCTGTAATATTTCCAGTAAAGGTATTTTAGCAGCATGCCAGGATCTCTAGGACTGGACATAAATTTCAATTTGTCTGGTACACAATGTTGGTACACAATGATGGAGAGGTCTAAGTCATACTGGTCTGACAGATGAGTGATCAGATTTTGAAAGATTAGCAGTCTGAGTGGTCCCTCCAGCATTTCTGATATCGGTTTCTCTAGGTCTACTTAAAAGTTATTTGTAGAGGTCAGAACATGATGCACAGGCAGTTCTAACAGGAAGCCATCAACGCCAATGAAGTGCAACCAGGATGTGGCTGGGTCTCAGATTTAAGGGATTCAGGGATGAGGATAGTCAGGGTAGGTGTATAGAACATCTCAAGGTCACTATTTCCACTGCATCCGTCACTTCACTGTGATGTGTTGCCATTCTGCACTTGACAGCAACATCTGTGGCTGATGTCCCCAGTGCTACCTGAATATTTTGATGGTTATTTTCTGATCAATTGACCATTCATGTGACAGAAGCAGGCTCTTACTGAGTCTGTCTGCTAGCATATGGGTAACTCCAGAAATATATATGGCTATCACAAACTGCTTGTGGGTAATGGTGCATTCTCAGTGTTTGATGGCTTCCCTGCACATGGGAAAGGAATGGGTTCCCCACTGCTTGCTGATATACCACATTACTGACTTGGACAACCAAAAAACCCTGGGGAGAAGAGCCTTGGAAAGTTGCCAGGGCCATCAACAATGTACTCATTTCCAGTAACCTAATATACAAGGTGACATTCCTGGGGAAATCACAACTCCTTGGTCATACTTCCTTGGAATTGCACCACCCCACCACTACATCAAATGCGTTCAATGTGACTGAATGCAGCGGAGAAGGATGTAAAGGATTTACCACAGGGCAGACTGGGTAAGTGTAGCCATCAGGTCAGGAGCCTGCTAGAGTACTGAACAAAGGAAATTCATTGTGATATGTTGGTGCACATGTTGGGATCACTACAAGTAGCCTGCCTAATGCAAGGGGCTCGTATGCAAGTGTGACTTTAAGGACATGTGCATGGTCATCGCTCTACAATCTTGTAATATGATAATTTGATCTGTCCTAACTCCTTTGTTCTGCAGCATTAGTGCAATGACATTTGGAGGACCTGGACTTTGTCCTGAGGCAGGAATGATTTTCAGGCCTGATTGTCCAATATATATATCAAAGGGGGACTGTACTGGTTAGGCGTGAAGTCTGATTTGGCTATACTGACTGGGGTGTGCTGGCACAATAAGTCTGGGAAGGAACAGCAAGAAGCCAATCATCTAAATGTGTGAAACTCTTGGTCCCTTGTAGCCTCTGGTATGCTGCTGCTACTGACATGCACTTGGTGAATATGAACATAAGATAAGACCAAACAGCAGGCATCAGAATTGGTAGCAACTGGCTCCTGCCTAAAAGCACAGATACCTTCTGGACTCCTTGGCAATTTTTGTGTGTAGATATGAATCTCTAGGTCTAAAAGGTCTAAAAGGTGTACATTTGTAACAGACAAGAGACAAATGTTTGCACCAAGACTGTTATAATTTTTTTTATATTTGCCCAAACTGATTTAGGGTGTTTAGATCTAGAGATGGGCCTGAGGTCCTTAGACTTTTTTCCTACCAAAATGAGCCTTAAACAGTAATTTTAACCATTCTGGTCTGGCATAACCTCCTGAATGTCTCTTCTCCAAGAGGTTGCTAACCTCCTGTCCATCCTTATACATTTTCTCTGATGGGATGCAGCATCCAAGCAAGAACTTTGGTGCATGAGGCTTTGTTATGAAGGGTATCCTTTAACGTCTAGATATGATGTCCCTGAACCATCTGTTTTAAGTGATCCTGAACCAATGACAGGAGTGGATGGACAGCCATCCCCTGTTTTGAAAGGGGAGCCTTTAGGGAACACTTCCAGAGCACTACATTGTGCCCATGGCTGGCTGTGGCTTTCTGGGGAATAGTGGATAAGCTCTGCCTCTCGATGCAGTTGTTTAGGTAGTGGCTATGGTTTTAACCTCCCCAGCTCCACCTTTGGAACCCCTTCTGATTTTGGCTTCTCTAGGTTCTGCTGAAAGTTATTTGTGGAGTCTGGAACTTGAGAGCCACAGCCATCAGAGTTTTGCCCTGTTCCTCCACACCTTTAATGTGACAGCTGACTTAGTCACTGAACAGAAGGGCATCCAGTAAAGAGGGTGAATGATGTCTTACAGTCCTCCATAAAATCTGTAATCCTGAGGGAAGCATGTTGCTGTCTCCAGTACTAACATCCATGGCCCTAACTGAAATCTCAACCATGCTGTTATGATACAAAGTACATGGTTTGCAAGGTTAGAATAGGCAGCAGCCTTGGCTTTGAGCTTCTCCATTTTTTGTCCTTCTGCTATCTTCTCAATCACATGCAGCACTTAGCAAGTAATTTGAACCTCCACAACATATAAACAAAACAATGTGGATGGATAGATTCATTTCCAAATGTCTGCCCTTATCCCTGGGATAAACTGCCCCTGCATTTTAAAATGAGTGACACCCTTGCCTCCTTCAGGACTAACCTTGATGACTGAATATATACCTGCAAGTTCATCCCGGCCTAACACGTTTGGTCCTCCTGGAAATGGTGGTGGCACATCTAGAAGGGGATATTGGCTGGGCAAACATGCTGTATAGTTCCTATGATCTCCATCTGGCAATATACCATGTGAGTAAGGTACAGCAACCTCTTTAGGGCAGGAAAAAAGGAAGTGAACATGGACTTTCCAAATCTGTCCAGTGACCTGGACTTCTTGTCCAGTGATTGACCTCTGGGGATAAGAAGTCCTTTTAAGATCCGCTGCTGCTAAAATGATAAAATCCATTTGGGAGGGGGTCTGTGATCTGACTACCCAAATTCTGGATGGTTGGAACATCTTGTATGACTTCCCGGGCACTATGTTTACACTTCTAGGGCTGTCCCAAGCTGCTCAACTGGCATCATTCATGATATTCACAAAGGCTGGGACCATCCAGGATGTCAGAAGAGTGAATCAACATAAATGTCATGGTCTTCTCTGAAGGGATAAGATTGAGTCACTGGGCTAACATTATCTGCATCAGATGGATAAACTTTCCAAACTTTTGGCTGTCAGGATGACTCATGCAAAGCTATGCTTTCCCTGTCATCCAAGTCTGCAACTGGTGATTCTAGGATAAAATCTACATACCCAGATTTGTAAGACGCCTTGCGGGATCTTTTAGGGGAGGATTCCAATAATCCAGTGTGTAAAAAGGGTTTTCCATTGGCAATTTTTTTTTTTTTTTTTTTAGCAGATGAGGCCACAACAGGGCTTCATGTGATACCTGGGACAAGGTTTGTTTTCCATTGCCTGTCCAATAGACAACTGCATTGTTTGCTTAATGAAGCATCTGTATCAGCAAAGTACAGTTGTGTACACTTACCATAAATGTAGATGCTAGAGTGTATTCGCTGTTGCAGTCATCACATTTGGGTTATCTGCCTGCAGGTAGCCCTCAGCCGGCCTGAATACCAGAGTCTTGGGATTTCTGCGTTGGATGCTGTCGTTTCTTCCAGGACGTCAGGTCGTCAGGGGTATAAAACATGCAGCCGATGCCATTACATCAGTTTTTCTTGCCCCAGATGTCAGGTGTCCCCACAATAGGAAGCAATTCTAGGTATGGAATACCCCCAGCAAAAAGCAAATACACATGATATACTATATACCAAACAGAGGATCGGTAAAAGACAAGAGAAGTCAGGGGGCTGGAGGGAGGGTAACTAGGACTGCAACAGTGAATACACTCGAACATCTACACTTATGGTAAGTGTACACAACTGTACTATGTTCTTCATGTTTCACTGTTGCAGTAATCACAACTGGGTTGATTCCCAAAGCTAAGAAAGGGTGGAGGAAGTTAAAGAGCATTAAGGCTAGCAATCAGGCCCTGTAAGACTGCTGTGGCAAATCCAGCTCTGGATTTAGAAAAAATAGGCAAGTGGTAATGCTTGGTGAATGTATGTACAGAGCTCCAGGCTGCAGCTTCCATGATGTCCCTGGTAGGGACTCCCCTGAGAAATGCAGTAGAGGTAGATGCAGCCCTGGTGGAATGCGTTATCCTCTGTGGGGTAGGTATTCCATGGTGCTTATAGCAGAAATGGATGCAATGTGCTAGCCATTTGGAAATGGTTTGCTTTGAACTGGCCTCCCCCTCTGCCCCTGCAGCGAAGCTGACTAGCAGCTGGACTGAGAGGCTTAGTCCTGTCCAAAAAGAATCTAAGCTGTCTGTGCACATCAAGGGAATGCAGTATCCTTTACCCTTTGTTCTGGGGATTAGGGAAAAAAGGAGGCAAATGAATGGACTGGTTCAGAGCCGCACTAGACACCACCTTGGGCATAAATGATGGATTAGCCCTGAGGGAAACCCTGTCCGCATGGAAGATAAGGAAGGGTTCCACTGCCATGAGGGCCTGCAGTTCAGATACTCTTCTTGCAGAAGTGATGGCTAGTAGTAAAGCTGTTTTCCAAGAAAGGAATTTCAACTCTACTGTAGCAGCTGGTTCAAAGGGGGGAAGAATATGTTTTTCCAACACAAAGTTAAGGTCCCAAGCTGGAGTGGGGGCTCTCCTGGGTGGTCTTAACTTTTTGGCCCCTCTAAGGAATTGTTTTAGCAGTGGATGAGAGAAGAGAGGTGGGCTCAGTATTATAATGAGCTGATATGGCTGAGGCACGAATCTTAATTGAAGAGAAAGATAGGCCGTTGTGGAGCATTTCTGTTAAATAATCGAGAATATGAAGTAAGATGGGCACTGTTGTGCCGATCCCCTGAGACTGGCTCTAGGAACAGTATCTTTTCCACTTTTCTGAATAGGATTTTCTAGTACTAGGCCTTCTTGCCTCAAGAATGACATCCAGCACCTGCTTACTGAGTGTTGCTAGAGGTGATCTCAGGGAATTAGCCAGGATGCAATGTTCAGGGTTTGAAGCTGAGGGTGCACAATCTGGCCCGCCTGCTGGGACAGCAGGGAAGGGGTCTGAGGCAGGTGCCATGGTTACAGCACTGTCAGACTGAGCAAAAGGGGGTACCAGTGCTGGCATGTCCAGTCCAGTGCAATCAGTACTGTCCTTGGCTTGTCCTGTTTGATCTTTAAAAGGACCTTCGAGAGGAGAGGCAGAGGGGGAAGGCATAAACTGAGAGGCCCTCCCAGATAAAGGACAGGGCATCCACTTTCCATGCTTGACTGTGGGGAGTTCTGGTGCAGTGTTTGTTCAATTGGTAGTTTTGAGGGGAGGCAAACAGGTCTACCACTGGTGTCCCCCATTTGTTTCTCAGGAGCTTGAATATTTTGTGTTCCAGTTTCCATTCGTGTGGATCCATGAGATTTCTGCTTAAGTCATCTGCCAGTGAATTTAGTTGGGCAGGGTTTGGGCAGTAGGGGGGTAGAGTGAAAGGGAGTCCCTTGTGGTAGCATGCCTCTGCCCACCAAAAGAACTCTGCCCTTAGGCAAGGAATGATAGGAATAGTTTTTAGATACCATTGACATTTCCTCATACTCAGTGTCTTGCACATGGAATTAGCAGAATGCAAGAGGCCATGAACCCCAGGGCTTGCAGGATTTTCCTTGCAGATAGCTGGGTTTTTGTGGCCAGTAGGTTGAAGCAGGTTGTCAAATAAACTTGTTTCTCTGTAGCGAGGAATGCCTTCTGGGAATTTGTGTTCAAGCTTGCTCCCAGGAATACAATATGTTGGCAGGGTAATAGGTGTGATTTCTTCTCGTCGATGGTGTATCCCAGTGAAGTTAGAAGTCTCTTTACAAATGCCGGGTGCTGTAATAGTAAGTCCTGAGACTGCCTGAATCAGGCAATCGTCCAAATATGGGTAAATCTGAATATTTCTCTGTTTGCAAATTGCAATGGCTGGAGCAAGGCACTTTGTGAATACCCTGGGCACAGCAGATAAGCCAAAGGGAAGTAGGTATTTCCTCCAAGATTCCCTGATTGGGATGTGCAGATAAGCTTCTTTTAAATCTAGGGTTGCCAGCCAGGCATCCTTGGCTAGCATAGGAAGAAGCTGTTGAGTTAGCATTTTGAATTTTGGAACCACCAGGAAGGGTAGACAGGTCCAGGATAGGACGCCAGGAGTTTTCTTTTCTGGGAACCAGGAACAGTCTTGAATAGAAACCTTGTCCCCTTTGTGCTGCTGGAAAAGGCTGAATAGTCTTGATGCTGAGGAGAGAGAGAGAGCACTTGTTTTTGGGCCTCTGCCCACTGGTTTGGGGGGAAGGTCTGGCCATCCACTTGGGGGGGTGGGAGAGTGTGGAAGTGGAATCTTTTTCCTAGGGAAACTATGCTTAAAACCCATTTGTCTTCTGTAATGAATTCCCAGTTTCTTGCATGAAGGGCGAGCTTTCCTCCTAAATGTGCAAGTATTTGAGCAAGGCTTGGGAGAGTTAAGTCATTGTGCAATTTTTCCATAGGGGGTGGCCTACTACTCCCTGCTTTGGAAGTGGGACCCTCCCACTGCTTAGATCTGTGCATTGTCTGAGACTGAAGTCTTGGTGGTCTGCTGCTACTGGGTTCGGACTGAGAAGGCCTGGGAGGAACTGGAAAGGACCAGTTCTTTGAAGGCCAATGCCTACTGAATCTAGGTGGCTGTACTTGTAAGAAATCTTTAACAGTTTGCATACATTTTGCTTTTTCCTCCATTCTTTTAAGGACTTCTGCTTTGTTGCCAAAAAGGCGCTCTTGGTTTAAGGGTGCATCCAGTAATTTGGCTTGAACATGATCTGTCAAGTCTTGTTCCTTAAGCCAAGCAAGCCTTCTAAGTACAGACCCAGTGACAGCAGCCCGGCAAGATGCTTCTTAAAGCATCAAAACCACATTGCAAAGTATGTTTACCAACTTGGTCAGCAGAATGCATCAACTCTTGTAAATCTTTGTGTTCAGCACAGTCCGGAATCAACATCATTTTCTGTTTAATTAATCCCATAATATGTTGCTAATACTTTTCAACATATGAAACTGGCAATTTAAAGCCCTAATGGCCAGAGTAGCAGAGCTGTATACCTACTTACCCAATCTGTCTAAAGCCCTAGAATCCCTGTCAGAAGGGGTAGGATTTTTGACAGTAGTAGCCTTAATGCTTTTAGGTCCTTGGGAAATGGTCTCTGGATCCGCAGTAGAGTTCTTGAAGAGGAATTTGTGAGAGTCAGGTAATCTGTAGTACCTGTCAGATTTCCTGGGAGCAGGGGGCAAAGTGTCTGGGGGTAAGGCTGGATTCCAAGAAAACATCATCTACGATCTCCAGAACAGGAGAGATAGCTAAAGGCCTGTGCTGAGGCAGGTTTAAGAATTCCTCAAGTCTCTTTTTGGACTGAGAATAGTCCTGGCTTTCCCAGCGGAAATGCTCCCTAAGGGTATGCAAGGTTTCACCAAAAGAGAAATCTTTTGGAGGGGAAGCAGAGGGAATGGAATCCTCTGCATCAGAATCCTCATAAGTAGATAAGGGTAAATCCTGGTAGTCACAAGGAATAGGGATATCAGATTCCTGATCAGAAGAATCAGAAGGAAATTCAGTTCTAGATCTCTTAGAGGGGGAAGGCTGGCTTCCCCTAATTAAGGTAATAAGGTCTTCAGCCATCCTAATAATTTTTTGAGGCATGTGGACCTGAGAATGCGCTTTGGTCATCGGTTTCTAGGTGTAGTGTGAGCTTTAGGCCTAAGGAATTCAGTATTTTTAGCTTGAAACAAAGTCGATGGTTTGATATGAAAATCCGTAGGCCTGAATACACCCTCAGAAGCCGGTGCCTGCACAGCAGCTCTGGACCCATCCAAAGTAGAGACATCCACAGGTTCCGCAGTCGAAGAAGCATCTTGGGGCATACCGGACTCCGAATGGGTCTCAGCAGAAGCCTGCGAATCTGCAGAAGCGGGTATCAGGGGCTGCAAAAACGCCTCACTGAGTACCGGTGGACTGACAACTAGCTTAACGGAAGCGTCGTCGGCAGTTTTGGAAATATGTGGTCTGTCTCTGTCTTTATCCTTACGTTTTTTCAGAAGATCAGTAGCCGGATGGCTTAATGAAGCCATTTTGGAGACTGGAGAACGAAAGTATTTAGCTACAAAAGTAGCCCGATGATGAATACTTCGGGTGTTGAACAAAGCACAAAACCGACAGCGAGGGACATCGTGGTCTAGGCGATGTAGTAAGAATACAAATCTCTATGAGGCATTTGCTTTCCACAGGCAAGACAATTAATTTTTTCTGACATTTGTTTGAGCAAGAAAAAAGGATCCCCAATGGGGTACTTATCTTTTTGAAAACTTCAGGTCTGAAACTCGAAAATGAAAATTTCAGGAGTCGGCCGACCGGCACTTGCAAAAGTACAGTTGTGTACACTTACCATAAATGTAGATGTTCGATTGTATTCACTGTTGCAGTCATTACATTTGGGTAATCTGCTGGCAGGTTGCCCTCAGTCGGCCTGATTAACAAAAGTCTTGGGTCCTGCGTCAGTTGCTGTCCCTTCTTCCATGACGTCAAGTCATCAGGAGTATAAAACATGCAGCCGACGCCATTTTATCAGTTTTTCTTGCCCCAGATGTCAGGTTCCCCCATAATGGGAAGCAATTATATACAAGGTTACACCTCCAACAAAAAGCAAATACACCAGAAAGCTTTAAGTATAGTAAACAAGAATGGAGGTATAGACAACAGAAGACAGGGGGCTGGAGGGAGGGTAAAGTACAGCTGTGTACACTTACCATAAATGTAGATGTTAGAGTGTATTCACTGTTGCAGTCATTACATTTGGGTAATCTGCTGGCAGGTTGCCCTCAGTCGGCCTGATTAACAAAGTCTTGGGTCCTGCGTCGGCTGCTGTCCCTTCTTCCATGACGTCAGGTTGTCAGGGGTATAAAACATGCAGCCGACGTCATTACATCAGTTTTTCTTGCCCCAAATGTCAGGTGCCCCCCAAATGGGGAGCAAAATATATATATATATATATAAGCAATTGAAAACACAAAAGTATACCTCCAAACAAAAGCAAATACACCAAAAAGGCTTTTAAGCATAGTAAAAGAAAGTAGAGATATAGTAAGAGAAAAACAGGGGGCTGGAAGGAGGGTAACCAGGACTGCAACAGTGAATACACTCGAACATCTACATTTATGGTAAGTGTACACAACTGTACTATGTTCTTCGTGTTTCACTGTTGCAGTCATTACATTTGGGTAGATTCCCAAAGCTATGGTTGGGAGGATGGATTTATACAGCATTAGGACCAGCTATAAGGCCCTGCAAAACAGCAGTGGAAAAGCCAGCTCTGAATTTAGAGAAAATTGGTAAGTGATAATGCTTGGTGAAAGTATGAACTTAACTCCAGGTAGCAGCTTCTAGGATATCCCTGGTAGGAACACCTCTGAGAAAGGCTGTAGAAGTAGATGCAGCCCTGGTGGAATGAGATCTGATCCCCTGGGGGATAGGTTTTCCATGGTGCTTATAGCAGAAATGAATGCAATGGCTTATCCATTTAGAAATGGTTTGTTTTGAAATAGCCAGTTTCTTGCATGAAGAGACAGTTTTCCCCCCAAAGGGGCAGCTAAGAGGTAAGTGCTTGGTAATTTTAAAGGAAAGTCATTGAGACTGTTTACCATAGGGTGGTGCCTTGTTATTTCCAGATTTTGAAGTGGAAGCACCCCATTGCTTAGTTCTGAGAGTCCCTTGGGACTGAAACCTGGTGCCTTTGGAGTGTCTGGGTTTGGCTTGAGTGGATTCTGGAAGGAGCTGGAAAGGACCAGTTCTTCGTAGGCCAGTGCCTACTAAATCTTGGAGGTTGCACTTGTAAGAAATCTTTCACAGTTTGCATAGATTTAGCTTGATCTTCCATCTTTTTAAGAACTTCTTCAGCCTTACTGCCAAACAGATGGTCCTGATGCAAAGGAGCATCCAACAATTTTGCTTTGACATGATCAGGCAGAGACTGCTCCTTAAGCCAAGCATGCCTTCTAAGCACAGACCCAGTAACAGCAGCCCTGCAAGAGGCCTCTAAAGAATCAAAAACACATTGCAAAGTATGTTTTCCAACTTGTTCAGCTGAATGCAGTAAGTCCTGTAAATCTTTATTTTCCATAGTCAGAAATCAACATAATTTTCTGTTTAAGCAATCCCATGATATGCTGCTGACATTTCAGCATATGAAATTGACAGTTTAAAGCCCTGACTGCCAAGGTTGAGTATAAATTTTTTTACCCCATCTATCCAGTGCCCTGGGGTCTCTATCAGAAGGGGTAGGATTTATAGCAGTAGAGGCCTTAATGCTCTTGGGCCCTTGAGAAATGGTTTCAGGGTCCGCCACAGGATTTTTGAAAAGGAATTTGTGGGACTCAGGAACCCTGTAGTATCTGTCTGGTTTACTAGGGGCCAGAGGCAGGGAATCAGGGGCCATAATGGATTCCGAAAACACATCAACAACAATCTAGTACAGGAGGTATACAGCCAAAGGCCTATGCTGAGGTAGAAGGAAATCCCTAAGCCTCTTTTTGGAGTCAGAAAATTCCTGACTTTCCCAGTGGAAATGCTCCCTTAAGGTATGTAAGGTTTCCCCAAAAGAGAAGTCCGTTGGGGGGGGGGGGGTTAGAGGGAATCCTCTACATCAGAATCCTCATAAGTAGGTATGGACAAATCCAGGTCATTAGAAGAGTAAGAAGAAAGAGAGTCCGGTTAAGAAGATTCATAGTCAAGCTCAGCCCTAGGCCTCTCAGGGGGGTTAACTACCCCAGATTAAAGTAATTAAATCTTCAGCCATTTTGATCATTTGTTTTTTAGGCATAGGGGCCTGAACATGTGGCCTGGGCGTTGTTTTATTTACACATAGATCGAGATTTAAGCCTTAGAATTGAAGGTGGAGTCAGTTTAATATGCAAGTCTGTAGACCTGAATACACCCTCAGAAGCCGGTGCCTGCACAGCAGCTCCGGACCCATCCAAGGTAGAGACATCCGCAGGTTCCATAGGTGAAGCATCTCGCGGTATACTCTGAATGGGTCTCAGTAGAGGCCTGCGAATCAGAAGTAGCGGGTATCAGGGGCTGCAAAAGCCCCTCACGGATTACCGGCAAACTGGCGATTGGCTTAGGAGAAGTGTCGTCGGCAGTTTTGGACCTCAATGGCCTGTCTCTCTCTTTTTCTTTGCGTTTTTTCAGTAATCGGATGGCTAACCAATGTAATTTCTGGATAATTAAACCGAGAACCGAAATATTTAGAAGCAAAAATGTGCCGAAGATGGATAGTGCGCTGATTAAATAAAGCACAAAACCGACAGCAAGGTACGTCGTGGTCAGGGCCTAGGCAAGGAATACAGTACAAATGAAAATCCTTATGAGGTACTTGCTTCCCACAAGTAATGCAATTATTAACTTTTACTGACATCGGTAAGGAGCAAGAAAAAGTTTCCCCAACGGGGTACTTAGCTTTTAGTTGAAGACTTTGGTTCTGAAACTCGAAAACGAAAATTTCAGGAGTCGGCCGACTGGCACTTGCAAACTGCTTCTGCTTCGGGCACCGCAAGAAAGACTGATGTAATGGCGTCGGCTGCATGTTTTATACCCCTGACGACCTGATGTCATGGAAGAAGGGACAGCAACAGACGCAGGACCCAAGACTTTGTTAATCAGGCTGACTGAGGGCAACCTGCCAGCAGATTACCCAAATGTAATGACTGCAACAGTGAAACACGAAAAACATCCAGGACTGGATGATGGATTGGTCCTCAGAGATACCCTGTCCGTATGAAAGGTGATGAAAGGCTCCACTGCCATAAAGGCCTGTAATTCAGACATCCTTCTAGCTGAAGTGATTGCTAAAAGGAAGGCTGTTTTCTAAGAAAGAAATTTTAAGTCTGCAGTAGCAGATGGCTCGAAAGGAGGCAGAGTGAGTTTCTCCAAAACACAGTTAAGGTCCCAGGCAGGGGTTGGAGCTCTCCTGGGTGGTCTCAAGTTTTTCGCCCCTCTGAGGTACTGCTTGAGCAGAGGCTGAGAGAAGAGGGGAGGTTCTGTGTTATAATAAGCTGAAATAGCTGAGGCGTGGATTTTAATGGAGGAAAAAACAGGCCCTTGTGAAGCATCTCAGTTAAGTATTGCAAAATCTGAGGTAAATTGGGCGCTGCTGTGCTCATCCCTAAAGATTGGTTTCAGGCACAGAATCTTTTCCATTTGTCAACATAAGATTTTCTAGTACTAGGTCTCCTTGCCTCCAAGATGACATCCATCACAGGTTTGCTGAGGGATAAGGGTGAATTTAAGTGATTAGCCAGGCTACAAGGTTCAATGTTGGAAGCGGAGGGTGCAGAATTTGGTTCTCCTGCTGAGACAGCAGGGAAGGAGTCTGAGGCAGGTGCCATAGAGATAATTGTGACACACTGCGCAGGAGGGGGTACCAGTGTTGGCGCAACCAGTCTGGAGCAATCAAAATCATCCCAGGTTTGCCCTGTTTGACTTTTAGTAGAACTTTGGAGAGCAGAGGGGGGAAGGCATAGACTGATAGGTTTTTCCAGCTGAAGGACAGAGCATCCACTTTCCATGCTTGTTTGTGGGGGAGTCCTTGTGCAAAATTTGCCCAACTGGTAGTTCTGGGGGGAGGTAAATAGATCTATGTCTGGGCTCCCCATTCGCTTGTCAACATGTTGAAAATCCGTAGTTCCAGTTTCCACTCATGTGGGCCCATGAGGTTTCTGCTCAGCCCGTCTGCCAGTGTATTCAATTTTCCTGGCAGGAATTGAGCTTGTAGATGCACTTGGTAGCTCAAGGCTGTGTTCGACAATGCCATGGCTAGTCTGCAGAGGGGGTAGGAATGTGTACCCCCCTGCTTATGTAC
Organism: Protopterus annectens; assembly: GCF_019279795.1. Lineage (NCBI taxonomy): Eukaryota > Metazoa > Chordata > Ceratodontiformes > Protopteridae > Protopterus > Protopterus annectens. The sequence continues at coordinate 1,743,466,692 of NC_056735.1, forward strand.
CACATAACCGTGGTGCTGTCCATCTTTACCATTAGTTGTCCTGGAAGAATGTAGTCCTTGAAGGCTGTCAGAGCATTCTGTACAGCTAACATTTCTTTTTGATTGATATGCAGATGCATTTGACTTGGGTTCCATTTGCCCTGAATGCATTTCCCTGAGCCCCCCATGCATAGTCTGATGCGTCTGTTGTGTGGGTTTGGGCAGCAGGGGGTAGAGTGAATGGTAGTCCCTTGTTTTGGTGGCAAGCCTCTGCCCACCAAAGGAACTCTAACTGTAGGCAAGGTATGATAGGAATCATTGCTTCTAGATGCTGAGAATGTTGACACCATAGGCTTTTTAGATACCATTGTAGTTTCCTCATATACAGTCTTGCATATGGAATTAGGAGAATGCAGGAGCCCATGATCCCCAAGGTTTGCAGTATTTGCCTAGCAGACAGCAGGGCTTTTGTGGCCATTAGTTTGAAGTAAGTTGTCAAATGAATTTGTTTCTCTGGCGTGAGGAAAGCCATCTGGGAAGTTGTGTTCAAGCTTGCTCCCAGGAATATAATTTGTTGACAGGGTACAATATGTGATTTCTTTTCATTTATGGTGTACCCCAGACAAGTTAGCACCTTTTATACAAATGCCAGATGATTCAAAAGTATGTCCTGGCTTTCTGCCTGAATTAGACAATCATCCAGGTATGGGTATATTTGAATATTTCTTTGCCTGCAAAATGCAATGACTGGAGCTAGGCACTTTGTGAATACCCTGGGCACAGTAGATAAGCCAAAGGGCACTGCAGAGAACTGATAGTGCATGTAGCCTGCTTTGAAGCGTAGGTATCTTCTGCAAGATTCCCTGATTGGGATGTGCAGGTAGGCTTCCTTTAGATCCAGTGTTGCCAACCAGGCATCCTTGCCTAGCATAGGAAGCAACTGGTGAAGGGTTAGCATCTTGAATTTTGGGATCACCAAAAAGGTGTTTAGGACAGAAAGGTCCAGTATAGGATGCCATGAGTTGTCTTTTCTGGGTACCAGGAAAAATCATGAGTAGAAACCTTGTCCCTTTTCCTCTTCTGGTACAGTTTGAATAGCCCTTATGCTTAAGAGAGAGAGTACTTACTTTTGAGTCTCTGCCCACTGATTTGGGGGTAGATCCATTTGGGGTTGGTAGCGTATTGAAGTGAAATCTGTATCCTTGGGAAACTATATTTGAAACCCATTTGTCCTGGGTAATGAGTTCCCAGTTTTTTGCCTGCAGAGCAATCTTTCCCCCCTAAAGGAGCAGTCAGTTGAGAAGGGCTTGGAAGTTTTAAAGTTAAGTCATTGAGACAGTTTACTACTCCCTGATTTAGAAGTGGGAGCCCGCCCCCCCCCCACTGCTTAGTCCTGTGTGTACCCTGGGACTGAAGCCTGGGTGTTCTGCTGGTTTTGGGTTTGGACTGAGAAAGCCTGGAAGAGGCAGGAAAGGACCAATACTTAGAGGGCCAATGCCTACTAAATCTTGGAGGCTGTACTTGTAGGAAATCTTTAACAGTTTGCATAGATTTAGCTTTTTCCTCCATCTTTTTAAGTACTTCTTCTGCTTTGCTGCCAAACAGGCAGTCCTGATTTAAGGGATCATCCAGCAATTTAGCTTTAACATGATCTGGCAAAGATTGCTCCTTAAGCCAAGCATACCTTCTAAGTACAGACCCAGTGACAGCAGCCCTGCAAGATGCCTCTAATGAATCAAAATCACAATGCAAAGTATGTTTTCCAACCTGTTCAGCAGAATGCATTAAATCCTGTAAATCCTTAATTTCAGCACAGTCAGGAATCAACATCTTTTCTGTTTAAGGAGTCCAGTAATATGCTGCTGATTCTTTAACATATGAAACTGGCAGTTTAAGGCCCTAATGGCCAAGGTTGCAGAAGTGTATACCTTCTTACCCCATCTATCCAGTGCCCTAGAATCTCTATCAGAGGGGGTAGGATTTTTGGCAGTAGTAGTCTTAATGCCCGTGGGTCCCTGTGAAATGGTCTCAGGATCTGCAGTAGGATTTTTAAAAAGGAACTTGTGAGAGTCAGGAACCCTGTAATATCTATCAGGTTTTCTGGGAGCAGGAGGTAAAGAATCAGGGGCCAAGCTAGATTCCAAAAAGGCATCATCAACAATGTCAAGGCCTGTGTTGGGGCAGGAATAAGAAATCCCTAAGCCTCTTTTTAGAATCAGAGTAATCCTGGCTTTCCCAGAGAAAATGCACCCTAAGAGTATGCGAGGTTTCACCAAAAGAGAAATCCTCTGGGGGGGGGGGGGGGTGCAGAGGGAACAGAGTCCTCAGCATCAGAATCCTCATAGGTAGATAAAGGTAAATCCTGGTCATCAGAGGAAACAGAAATTTCAGAATCCTGATCAGAAGTGTCATAAGCAAATTCAGTCCTAGGTCTCTTAGAGGGGGAAGGTTGGCTTCCTCTGATTAAAATAATAAGGTCTTCAGCCATTCTTATCATTTGTTTTTTAGGCATAGAGGCCTGACCATGCGGTCTGGGCATCTGTTTTCTAGGCATGGTTCGAGTTTTAGGCTTTGAAGAAAAATGGTGTCGGTTTAATATGCAAGTCAGTAGGCCTGAATACACCCTCAAAAGCCGGTGCCTGCACAGCGGCTCCAGACCCATCCAAGGTAGAGACATCCGCAGGTTCCATAGTTAAAGCATCTCACGGCATACCGGACTCTGAATGGGTCTCAGTAGAGGCCTGCGAAACTGAAGTAGCGGGTATCAGGGGCTGCGAAAGCGCCTCACTGAGTACCGGCGAACTGGCTACTAGCTTAGGAGATGCGTTGTCAGCAGCTTTGGACCTAGGCGGCCTATCTCTGTCTTTATCTTTGCGTTTTTTCAGAATGTTGGTAGTCGGATGGCTTACCTAAGACATATCTGGATAATTGAACAGAGTACCAAAATATTTAGAAGCGTAAATATACAGACGACGAATAGGCTGTCACTTAAATAAGGCACAAAACCGACAAGCGAGGTATGTCATGGTCAGGGCCTAGGCAAGGAATACAGTACGAAGAAAATCTTTATGAGGTATTTGCTTTCCAAAAGAAATACAATTATTGACTTTAACTGACATCGGATAAGAGCAAGAAAAAGTTTCCCCAAGGGGTACTTAGCTTTAGTTGAAGACTTAGGTTCTGAAACTCAAACACAAAAATTTCAGGAGTCGGACGACCGGCACTTGCGAACTGCTTCTGCTTCGGGCACCACACGGCAAGAAAGACTGATAAAATGGCGTCGGCTGCATGCTTTATACCGCTGACTACCTGACGTCATGGAAGATGACACAGCAACCGACGCAGGACCCAAGACTTTGATAATCAGGCCGAATGAGGGCTACTGCAAACAGATAACCCAAATGTGATGACTGCAACAGTGAAACATGAAGAACATCTGTATTCAATACCAAGCAGAAGCAAAAAAAAAAAACCAATATAATAAAATAAACATAGCAGGTAAAAGATTAATGATTTTAGTGTGTTCATGCCACAGGTGTTTCTTCAGTTTATTTGCTGAAGAAGTACCCATGACATGAAAGCACTAAAGAATTGCACTGGTTATAATTTTTATTAGTTTTATGCTTCTCCTCCAATACCAAAAGGTTTCGGCTGCGTATTCCTGGCTCTGTGTGAATTTAATTTATTTTTGAGATACAAGAACCTGGATTTATTCCTGAAGGCAGTTTTGATTTATAGCTACTTTACATGTACCAGGAACTGATGTAAGCAAATTTTGTTTTTACCATCACAGTGACTGGCTTCTGTGAACCAGAAGTGAAACCCGTTAAAGTTGTGTCCATTTCCTCAGTTTGTTTGTGTCTTTCGGCTTTTCCCGGTTAGGGGTCGCCACAGTGGAACTCCAGTCCGCTAATGATTGGCAGTAGAGTTTTACGTACTGGCTTGCCGGGCCTAACGCACAACCATCAACGAAGGACCGCCTGTTCACACGTCGCCTCACAGAAGACACTCTGAGAATCGAACAGGTAACGTCTAACTGTGAGGCGACAATGCTACTGCAGCACCACCACCGCGTCCATTTCCTCAGTGAAACTGGAAAATGACATGCAATTCATACTTTCCTGTCACTCCCACGTTCTCGCTGATTTTTCAGCATTGTTTTCTTTTCCATTTTGAACTCAGAACAACATGTTCAATGTATTTCGCCTTTTTTCTTTAATTATGAAATAAGGAGTACAAACATTACTTTTGTCCACCTTCTTTTGGGGACTGGAAAGTTTTTATAACTCCTGTAAGCTTCAGTTAAACAGGAATTTACAACCTTAGGTCTCCTTAATCTAGTGGTTTTGGAAAACTTCGAATGCTTTCAGGGATCAGCAATAAAGACCTGGCTTCAGACAAAAAATATGAAATCTTTAAGGACTATGTGCCTACTTCTACAAGCACATTTATTGATTCTAAAGGAAAAAACATCCAGATGAAACAATGTCCAATGGTCAGATTAACAGGTCAGCTATCAAGGAAATTGGTGATAGCAACAGCTAACTCAGTGCTCTAATCACCAAATCATACACCAGTGAAATGTATCTAAAAGACTCATGGCTCCAAAGAGGTTAGAACGAATGTACGTACAACATTACCACTACTTCTGTGAAGTCTCATTTAATGGTTGTTGCAAGAGAATAGAACAGCTACAAAATATGGACAGACTAAAGCAGCTTTGTTTTAGTCTTTAGGATTTACCTTGAGAGTAGCCTTTCATGAAGATATAAACTTGCAATCCTCATTTCATTTGTCTCTCAATTAACATGCTTAAATTGATATAACGGAATCTGCTAAATCTTTCTTAATAAGCATACAATACAGATTTAATGTAAAAAATATGATTTGTAACTTTAGAAGGAATGTTAAATGGCATGTGTGTGCAGCACCAGCACCTCTTCATAAAAAAGCCTGTTTAATGTTTATTTACTCATAATTTACCATGTACCACTAATGTCCAAGAGCAAAACAATTCACAGGCTCAATTACACTTCTTATAGTCCATGATATATATACATACATATATATACACCCCCCCAAACAGTAAGCTGCTATTCTACAGATACTGCTGTATTACCTCAACAGAGAATACATATCCAGCAGGTTGTTCTGAATTGGGGTTCCTGTGACAGCCCAGCGTTTACCAGCCCTCAACTTACAGACTGCTTGCGAAGTTTGGACTTTGGGGTTCTTTATATTGTGGGCCTCATCCAATATAATTCGAGCCCAGGTTATCACTTGGAGTGGTGGCGCAGAAGGCTTTATCTGAAATAATGAGAGAATTAGACAGCCTTTTAAAGACAACTATAAAATTAAAGCGACACAAAGGCAAATAATCAGAAAATATTGCAACAATAATAAAATCTGTCCTGTTTATTGCAATAAACACTTCCCAGCTAAGACATGGCCAAACTCCTATGCTCATGTTAAGTTATTACACTAGGATGCATACGTGGGCAAAGCCCTCCACTATTTGTACAAGCTTAATAAGTGTGATGAATGTAGTACAAATTAATACAGTGTTATATTTCAGAAAGCAGGAGTTTGTGAACATCTGTTGGCTAATTGAGTGCAGAGCAGACTAACATAGCTTCATTTGAAATGCTGAAGGCACAAAACACTATTACTGTTTTTCAAAGCAAAAACATCAGGCAGTATTTCAGAGGATTAAAGCTATGAGCTGTTAACAAGCTGCGCCATGTATCCATGGCTTGATTCACGTAGTCCTCATTTGTCAACTGTGCGACTCTGTGTACATCATTTAATGACAGTGCTTCTGGGCAGAGTCTGAAATGGCCTGTGTGGATCACTGCTCTATACTAGATAATTAGTACAAACAAATAAAATGAATCGGTGAACAGACAGAAAGTAAAAGTGATATTAACTCTGGTACAGAGCAATGTGCTTGCACTGGAGTAGTGTACCCCAGCAGGAGACAGCATATTCTAAAGCATTAAACAGTATAATGAAATGTGAGCACAGGTAGACAGCAGTAATACCCACTATCCCTACATGTATAAATACATATATGGCTCTGCTCAGCATAACAAAAATTAGCTGACAATAGTAGACTGGTCAAGTGGTACTTAATTTAAACAATGCAGCAAACAGCAGCTAATATCAGTACATCACAAACATCTGTTCAGATATGACAAAAGGATATGAAGCTGGTAAGTATATCAATGAAAAGTTTGCTACAGCAGCAGAAGCATGTGTACAACATTTATATATCCATCACATCAGCAGTATTATTCACACAGAGCAAAGACATTATCAAACTCACTTGGATCTGACAGGTTTAAAAAGCTAAGCCACGATTAACCATTTATTTTCAACCTGATAGTTCTCTAAAGGCTTCAAGAAACAATATGTGATATTACTTTTTCTCTAACTGTAAGAAGGAATTCCATTTTCTTCCTGATAACAGGCTGTTTGGTGAAATAATTCCTTCCTCGTGGAAGTGTTGCATAAAAAAATCACACATATTATTCAATTTAATAACTACTATTGCTATTACTTTAAAAAAACAAATATTGGAAAAAGTCAACCATGAATAACTGAGAAAAATATGAAAGACAAGTAAATAAAACAACGAGAATTCTTTAATGCTTAAAGGCAGTCCTCACTATTCAGCTATAAAAACGGGCCAACCATCTGTTTTCTCTCTCTCTCCTATATTTTAAAATTTCTAAATGAGATGCAGAAGATGATTTATTTATTATTTATTTTATTTTATTTTACATTTGTTGACCGGGCTAGTCTAACTGGATATATGTCCATTTTCAGTAGAGGCCCGGGGAGAAAAGCTCCATGACACACATGATAATAAAGTTGCAGGACTATATAAAATGACTTCAGATATATTGGAAAGAATATCATTCAGGCTCACAAATGTATTTCTGTAAGGCACCAAAATCACAAAGCACGTAGCATAAAACAACGAAATACAAGAGGTTAGGCTCCACAAATGTATCCAAGGTGGTGAACTTCAAAAATAAAAATAACAGTTCAAGAAGTAAATTAATAGGAACAAAACTCTTGTGTAGCAGTCCACATAAATCCACGTAAAATCCAGTAGTTTATTGTGCGCAAGGTACTGTCTGTACCTACATTTGTGGAGCCTACCCTCTTGTATTTTGTTATTTCTGTAAGGCAGACCTCTCAACATAAGATCAGTTTTTATTGCACTTTTGTTTCTGTTTAGTGGGTGTCTAGGTAATGCAATAGAAGAAACAATACTTTGGAAATAATTGGTGGCAAGAAAAATAAGAGGATTGGTTGTAAAGAAAATCTCATTAGTGCCAACAAAATCTACAAACTAAAACTTATACAAATTCCTACGTATGTACAACACTGCTTAGGTACTGCCAGGCTCAGATACATTTAGAATACAGTCAGATATACAGAAATTGGCTGGTAAATCTGAAACGAAGATTGAAGCAGTTCATTTAATAAAGTTTATCAACAGCATTATTGGAAGAGTTAACAAATCAACCAAAGCTAGACATGAGGTAATAGCCATCCCGGTGAAGGATAACCACAGAGTATCCTTTATGTTAGAAATCTCATAAATAATGCTAGGCACTGTGCACAGCTAATAGTAATATCACATACTCAGACTCAAATGACATACTCAATATATTAACAGACACGTTTAGGTTAAACTTCACCCAATTTCCCTGCCTACATTCCTGGATAAAGAAAGTTGTGTAAAATCTTACCATAACCATAGATGCCCTTCTCTTCCATGTTGCAGTGTTCAGCTAGTGGGTTTACCCTTCTTCCTTCCAATCTTGTCTGGCCAGGTTTCTAAAGTTTTTCAGTCCTCAGTAGGTGCGTCGGACGTCTGACATGGCTGCTGAAGCATGGGCCATAAAAGTGACGTTGGGACGCACCAGCCCTCAGAACAATAGAAGCCCCAGTCAGAGCCAGTCCTATAAGGGCATAGCTAGTCCAGTGTCACCCAGGAGAAGCAAGTCTCAGAAAAGGGGAAAGTGGGAGGGAAGGAATACTACAACATGGAAGAAAAGGACATCTATGGTTATGATAAGATTTTACACAACTTTCTATATCCTTCTACTCCAATGTTGCAGTATTCAACTAGTGGGTGAGTGCCAAAGCTCACTGAGGAAGGGGAGGTGGTTTAGAAGCTGTCTCCAAGAACCCATGCAGGATAGCCCTGGCAAACCCAGCTATGGAAGTTTGGTCCAGATTGTAGTGTTTGGTGAAGGTGTGTACTGAGGACCAAGTTGCTGCTTCTAGGATGGAACTGGTGTCTAACCCTTTAAAGAAAGCCCCAAGAAGAGGCTACAGCTCTGGTGGAGTGGGCTTTGACATTGCACTGGAGTGTCTTGCCATGGTGAAGGTAGAAGAAAGAAATGGTCCTGGAGATCCATGCCAAAATGGTCTGTTTGCACACAGCCTTCGCCAGGGCCCTGGGGTGGAAGGAGACAAACAGTTGGTCTGATTGTCTAATAGGTTTGTTTTTATGTAAATAAAACCTAAGCTGACGATGCACATCTAAGAATGTAGAATTCTCTGTCTCCCTGTGGGTTTGGGGAAAAAGTAGGCAGGTGAATGGGCTGGTTCAAGGAGAGGTCATTCACAACTTTAGGGGAGAAGGAGAGTGGAAAACCAAAAAAGGTGATATAGCCACAAGGGCTTGTAGTTCAGAGACCCTCCTGGTGGAGATGAGGGCCACTAGGTAAAACTGTTTTCCAAGTACCGAGTTTTTAGGATACTTTGTCCGCAGGTTCAAAAGGAAGGAAATTAAGTTTTTCTAGCACATAGTTGAGGTCCCAGGGTGGACGGCATGGTTTCCTGGGTGGTCTCAAATGTAACATCCCTTTGAAGAAGAGTTTAGCAGGCAGTCTGGATGCAAGGGGTGAGTCTAAGGGAAGGCAGGCAGAAATCACAGACAAATCTGCTTTTAGAGATAAGGGAGTCCTGTCTGCATCAGTTCATACAGGTAAGATCGGATAAGAGGCATATCGCTTTGCAGCGGATCCAAATGCCTTCTATGACACCAGATAGAAAACCTTTTCCATTTTGCAGTGTAGGATTTCCTTGTGTTGGGTTTCCTGGCCTCCTGCAGGACATTAAGCACATCCTCGTTACACAGGTGTCTAAAGGGGATCAGAGACTCATCAGTCACAGGGTGAGCTGTAGAGACTGCCACTGTGGGTTTATCTGGGTCCCCTTGTGCTGTGTGATGAGGTCCACTGACAGGGATAACTTGTGGTGATTGCCCTTGGACAAAAGGAGGAGAAAAGGGAACCAGTGCTGTCTTGGCCAATAGGGAGTCACTAGCAAGACTTTTGGTGAGCCCTGTTGAATCTTCAGCAGTACCTTCTGTATCAGGGGAAAGGGAGGGAATGCATACAAGAATTTCCCTTTCCAGGTTATTGAGAAGGCATCTGTTGCCAGTGCCTTGGGGTCGTGAGTCCTGGAGCAGTAGCCCAGTAGTTGCCGGTTTGTGGAGGAGGTGGACAGGTCTATCTGAGGTGTACCCCACCAGTGGCCCAGGTTCAGGAAGGTGTCGCGCTGAAGCATCCATTCATGGTTGTTTGACCTGGTATTGCTTAGATCTGCCTGAGTGTTGTGAAGGGAGGGAATGTAGGCTGCCTGTAGGGTGATGCCCTGTGTGGTAGCCAGAGCTAGCTGCATAGGAAGGTAGGATCTTATCCCTCCTTGTTTGATATACCACAGGGCAGTAGTGTTGTCTGTGTATATCTTGAGGGGGCCTTGCTCTAGGAAGGGAAGGAATGCTTGGAGAGCTAGGATTGCTCTCATTTCTCTGACATTTGTGTGTTCTAGTTTGTGTCTGTCTGTCCACAAATCTTGCACTTTCTCCTTTGTCCTAATGTGGCTCCCCACCCTAGATCTGAGGCATCTGTGTGTATCATCTGAGAAGGAATCTGGTTCCAAAGAGGGAGCCCTGGGTTGTGGGATACCTGGGTCACCCACCATCTTGGTTCTCTCATTAAGCAGGGAAGTAAGGGGACCCTGAACTCTAGAGAGTGAGAGTGCTGGGTCCAGACTGACCTCATGTACCACTGCAGTTTCCTTATATACATTCTTGCAAGGGGGAGCATGGGGATGGTAGCAGCCATGTAGCAAAGTCATCTCAGAAAAGTACAGTTGTGTACACTTATCATAAATGTAGATGTCATAGTGTATTCACTGTTGCAGTCATCACACTTGAGTTATCCTGCCTGGGGTAGCCCTCAGTTGGCCTGAATACCAGAGCCTTAGTATTTCTGCGTCAGCTTCTGTCGCTTCAGGACTGATGTCAGGTAGTCAGTGGTATAAAAACAGGCAGTCGATGGCATTACATCAGTTTTTCTTGCCCCAAATGTCAGGAGCCCCCAAATAGGGAGGTAAGTTATGGTGGAAAAACACCACCAGTAAAATGCAAATGCCAATAGCCCTGTAATGAGTAAGGAAGAGAGAAAGAAAGAGACAAGAGGGCTGGAGGGTGGGAAACCAGGTCTGCAACAGTGAATACACTCTAACATCTACATTATGGCAAGTGTACACAACTGCACTATGTTCTTCGTGTTTCACTGTTGCAGTTATCACACTTGGGTTGATTCCCAAAGCTGAAGAATGGGTAGAGGCAGTCAAGAAGAGTTGGGGCTCGCTAGTATGCCCTGCAGGACTGCAGTTGCAAAGCCCGCACTGGATTTGGAAAAGATACGCAGGTGGTAATGCCTGGTGAAGGTACACTTTTTTACCCCATCTGTCTAAAGTTCGGAAATCCCTGTCTGAGGGGGTGGGATTCTTAGCTGTAGTTGCTTTTATTCCTTTAGGTCCTTAGGAGACGAGTGCTGGGTCAGCAGTAAGATTTTTGAAGAGAAATTTGTGGGAGTCAGGGACTCTTTAGTATCCGTCAGGTTCCCTGGGAGCAGGGGGTAAGGTATCAGGAGTTAGACTGGATTCCATAAAGATATCATCCAAAACATCCAGAACAAGAGTGATAGCTAAGGGTTTGTGCTGTGGTAAATCTAAAAATTCCGTGAGTCTCTTTTTGGACCTAGGATAATTCTGGCATTCCCAATGTAAATGCTCTCTCAAAGTATGTAGGGTTTCACCAAAAGAAAAATCCTCTGAAAGAGAGGCAAAAGGAATAGATTCCTCTGCATCTGAGTCCTCATAGGCAGATAAGGGCATGTCTTCAGAATCCAAAACCTCAGAGTCATCGGACTCTTGGTCAGATAAAGCTGCTGGGGACAAGTCTCTTTCTTTTAGCAGGGGAAGGCTGGCTTCCCCTAATCAGCATGATCAGGTCTTCTAACATTTTAAGCATCAGTGATTGTGGCAAGGAAGCAGGCACTTTTTTAGGAGTAGCTCGTATTCTTGGCCTTAGAAACTCGGTAGTTTTATAAAGAACTGAAGACGCGAAAGAAGTCCTCTGTTTGTGTTGAAAATCGGTAGTGCGAAGAGCTTCCTCAGAAGCCAGTGCCTGCACAGCGGCTCCGGACCCATCCAAGGTAGAGACATCTGCAGGTTCTATAGTCAAAGAAGAGTCTTGCGGCATGAATACCAGGGACTTAGTATTTCTGCGTCACAAATGGGTCTCGGTAGTGGCCTACGAATCCATCGAAGTGGGCATCAAGGACTGCAAAAGTGCCTCACTGAGTACCGTCAAACTGGCGACTAGCTTAACAGAAGCATTGTCGGCAGTTTTGGACATGTGCAGTCGCGCTCTGTCTTTATCCTCATGTTTTTTCAGAAGATCGGTAGTCGGATGGCTTACTGAAGCCATTTCGGAATACAGAGATCGAGAACGAAGTATTTAGCTACAATAAGGTTCTGACTATGAATAGTTTGGGCATTGAACAAAGCACAAAACCGACAGCGAGGTACGTCGTGGTCTGGGCCTAAACAAGTGATGCAGTAAGAATGGAAATCTTGGTCTGGTATTTGCATTCCACAGGCAAGACAATTGTTAATTTTTTTTCTGACATCGGTTAGAGCAAGAAAAAAAGGATCCCCAGCGGGGTACTTGGCTTTAGAAGACTTCAAGATGATTCGATTTTGGAAACGAAAACTCAGGTAGCGGCCGACTGGCACTCATGTAAACTGTTTCTGACTCCTTGGCAAGAAAGACTGATGTAATGCAATCGACTGCCTGTTTTTATACCACTGACGACCTGACATCAGTCCTGAAATGACAGCAGCTGACACAGAAATACTAAGTCTCTGGTATTCGGGCCGACTGAAGGCTACCCCTGGCAGGATAACCCAAGTGTGATGACTGCAACACTGAAACACGAAGAACATCTGCCTTGCTGTCAGATGAGATTCCTGAATGGCAGCCAGTAGACATTGGGACAGCTAAGTCATCTTTTCCGGAGGAAGGAATAACTTCATGATGTCTGTCCGAATTCTGCAGCCCAAGAAGAATATGTTCTGAACTGGTTCCAGATTGGATTTTGGGAAGTTTATCAGGAATCCCAAGTACTCCAGGAGTTGTACAAGAGTCCTGGTGTGAAGGCGTAGGGTCTTCTGATCTACTGCCTGAATTAGTAGATCATCTAACTAGAGGACTCCCTGGGTGCAACAGTACACAATGACTGGAGCCAGACACTTTGTGAATACCCTGGGGGCGGTAAACAGCCCAAAGGCTAATGCACAGAAATGACAATGGGATGATCCAGTCAGGAATCTCAAGTATTTTCTGAAGGTGGGTTTGATAGGGATATGGAGGTAGAAATCCTTTATGTCCATGGTTGCCATGAATCCGTGAAACAGAAGGAGAGGGAAGAGAGTAGGCAGGGTGAGCATCCTGAAAGTAGGTACCTTCAGGAAAGGATTTAGGCATGAGAGGTCTAAAATGGGCCTCCAAGGTCAGTCCTTTCTGGGCACCAGAAAAATTCATGAGTAAAAGCCTTTTCTTTTCGATTCCGAGGCTGGTATGCTGGTAACCAGAACAACAAGAAAGTACAGTTGTGTACCTACCATAAATGTAGATGTTCGAGTGTATTCACTGTTGCAGTCATTACTCTTGGGTTACCCTCAGTTGGCCAGAATTCCAAAGTCTAGGTCCGGCGTCCGTTGCTGTCGCCTCTTCCCTGACGTCAGTGCGCCAGGAGTATAAAAGATGCAGCCGACGCCATTTTCTTCAGTTTTTCTTGCCCCAGATGTCAGGTGCCCCCAAATTGGTAGGCTGAAAAATATGCCAATAAAAATGCATGCACAAAAATAACATTTCCTTCATCTACAAGCAAATACACTACACCAAATAGGTTGTATAGGATAGAGAAGTGCAGATAGACCCAGCAAAGAAAAGGGGGATGGTGGGTGGGTAACCTGGACTGCAACAGTGAATACACTCGAACATCTACATTTATGGTAGGTACACAACTGTACTTATGTTCATCGTGTTTCACTGTTGCAGTCATTACTCTTGGGTTGAATCCCAAAGCTGAGGATGGGTGGCTGGGCTAAATAGGATTAGGAGAGGCTATGAGGCCCTGCAGGACTGCAGTGCAAAGCCTGCTCTGGACTTAGAGTAAAGAGGTAAGTGGTAGTGCTTTGTGAAGGTGTGAACTGAACTCCAGGTTGCAGCCTCTAAGATATCTTTGGTTGGTACTCCTCTGAGCAAGGCTGCTGAAGTGGCTGCTGCTCTGGTGGAATGAGGCCTATTGCCCTTAGGCACTGATTTGCCATGTTGAGAATAGCAGAAATGGATGCAATGGCCTATCCATTTAGAAACAGTCTGTTTTGATAGCCTTTCTTGTGATCCCGCAGCATATGACACTAAAAGTTGCTCAGTCTTTCCGAAAGCTTTAGTTCTGTCCAAGTAGAAGCGTAGCTGCCTGTGTATGTCCAAGGAATGCAGAATTTTCTCACCCTTGTTCTGTGGATTTGGATAAAAGGCAGGCAAGTGAATGGTTTGGTTGAGGGCCACACTGGACACCACCTTAGGCATAAATGTAGGGTTTGTCCTCAGAGAAACCCTGTCTGGATGAAAAATGATGAAAGGTTCCACAGCCATGAGTGCTTGTAACTCTGAGACTCGCCTTGCAGAGGTTATTGCTAGGAGCAGAGCTGTTTTCCAGGATAAGAATTTTATATCTGCTGTTGATGCTGGCTCGAAAGGAGGCAGTGTGAGTTTTTACAGAACATAATTGAGGTCCCAGGTCGGAATTGGTGCTCTCCTTGGAGGCCTAATGTTTTTGGCCCCTCTGAGGTACTGACTTATTAAAGGATGAGAAAAGATAGGTGGTTCCGCATTGTAATGGGCTGAAATGGCAGAGGCATGAATCTTAATTGATGAGAAAGAAAGGCCTTTGTTCAGCATCTCAGTTAGGTACTGTAAAATCTGAGGGATATTTGGTACACGTGTCAATGACTTGTTCCTGGTTCCAAGCACAGAATCTCTTCCATTTCTCTGCATAAGATTTTCTGGTACTGGGCCTCCTGGCCTCCAAGATAACATCCAAAACAGCTTTTGAAAGAGGAGTGTTCTGAATGGCTACATTATCCGCCATGCTGCCAGATTTAAGGTCCTGAGTTGGCTGTGCAGGATCTGATTGCTTTGTTGGGTCAGCAAGTGAGAAGTTTGAGGCAATATCCATGCTGGACCTTGAGACAAGCTCTTTAGGATTGGGTACCAGTGCTGGCATGGCCAGTCTGGTGCAATCAGTATCATTTTTGGCTTCTCTTGTCTGACCTTTAGGAGTACCCTGGGTAGGAGAGGCAGTGGAGGAAAGGCATATACTGTTAGATTTTTCCAGCTGAAGGACAGGGCGTCCACTTTCCATGCTTGCTTGTGATAAATCCTTGTGCAAAATCTCTGTAAATGGCAGTTGTGAGGGGAGGCAAATAGATCTATGTCTGGGCATCCCCATTTCCTTATTATCATGCGGAAGACTTGTGGATCCAGTTTCCATTTGTGGGGATTCATGAGGTTTCTGCTTAGTTCGTCTGCCAGAGTATTTGTTTTTCCTAGCAGGAATTGTGCTTGCAGGTGAACTTGAAAAGCCAATGCTGTGTCCCATAAGGTCATTGCTTGTCTGCAGAGGGGGTAGGAATGTGTACCTCCCTGCTTGTTTATGTACCACATGACCATAGTGTTGTCTCTGTCTATCAGTAACTGTTCTGGATGAAGCAGGTCCTTGAAAGCTGTCAGGGCATTTTGAACAGCTAGCATCTCTTTTTGATTGATGTGAAGATGCATCTGATTTGCAGGCCATGTGCCCTGAATACATTTTCCTGCCATATGGGCCCCCTAGGCATAATCTGATGCATCCGTTGTCAGTGTCTGTCTGGCTGTGGGTAGACTGAATGGCAGACCCTTGTTGTGGTGACAGACTTCTGCCCACCATCGAAACTCCTGTTGCAGGCAGGGAATGAGTGCAATTACTGTCTCCAGGCTGTGGCAATGCTGAGTCCAAACACTTTTTAGATACCATTGTAGTTTTCTCATATGCATTCTGGCATATGGAATTAGTAGAATGCAGGATGCCATGAAACCCAAGGCCTGCAGGATTTTCCTTGCAGATAAGTGGGTTTTTGTTGCCAATTTCTTGAAGTAAGAGGTGAGATGCTTTTGTTTGTCTGGCGTGAGATAAGCCATCTGGGCAGTTGTATTTAAGCTTGCACCCAGGAATATCTCTTGAGAGGGCAGTAGTTTTGATTTATTTTCATTTATTGTGTACCCTAGGCCAACTAGTAATCTTTTTACAAAAGCCAGATGCTTTAGAAGAATATCTTTGTTCTCTGCTTGAATTAGGCAGTCGTCCAAGTAGGGATATATCTGAATTCCTTTTTGTCTGCAAAACGCAATTACTGGTTCCAGGCATTTTGTGAAGAACCTGGGCGCAGTAGATGAGCCAAAGGGCAGTGCAGAGAATTGGTAATGCATTGAGCCAGCTATGAATCTGAGGTATCTTCTGCAAGATTGTCTGATTGGGACATGCAGGTATGCCTCTTTTAGATCCAAAGTTACGAGCCAAGCCTTCTTGCCCAGCATGGGCAGTAGCTGCTGTAGAGTCAACATCTTGAATTTTGGAACTTCCAGAAACGTATTTAGTATAGACAGGTCCAGTATTGGTCTCCAGGTTTTGTCCTTTCTGGGTACTAGGAAAAGTCTGGAGTAAAATCCTTGCCCCTGGTCTTGTTGTGGTACTTGCTGAATGGCCCTCATGTCCATGAGGGCTGTAATTTTTGTGCCTCTGCCCATTGATTGTGTGGCAGGTCTGGCATACCTTCTGACCTTGGTAGAGTGTGAAAATGGAACCTGTAGCCTTGGGACACTATGTTCAGGGCCCATTTGTCTTGGGTAACCATTTGCCAATTTGATGAAAACAGTGCTAGTTTTCCCCCTAAGGGGGCTGCCAAAAGAATAGTGCTTGGATGTGGTAGAGGAAAGTCATTGGGACTGTTTCCTGTAAGGCTGTGATTTGTCTTCTCCGCTTTTGGAGGTAGGAGCACCCCATTGTTTAGGCCCGTATGAGCCTTGGGGCTGAGATCTGCCTCTGGGACACCTGTATCTGCCTCTTTGTGGCCTGTCTGACACTGGAAAGGACCAATTTTTAGAAGGTCAGTTCCTGCTAAACCTGGGTGGCTGTACCTGTAAGAAATCCTTGACTGTCTGCATGGATTTTGCTTTATCCTCCATTTTTTTCAACACCTCTTCTGCTTTAGTACCAAACAAAGTATCATGCTGTAATGGTGCATCTAATAATTTTGCTTTAACATGATCAGGCAGATTCTGTTCCTTTAACCAAGCATGCCTTCTAATAACAGAACCTGTAACAGCGGCCCTGCAAGAGGCCTCCAGTGAATCATAACCACATTGCAAAGTATGCTTTCCCACTTGTTTAGCTGCATGCAATAAATCCTGTAATTCCTTGTTTTCTGAACATTCAGTATTTGTCAACAATTTCTGTTTAAGCAGTGACATTAAATATTGCTGATATTTAAGCATATGAAACTGACAATTTAAAGCCCTTACAGCCAGGGTAGCAGAAGTGTAGATTTTTTTCCCCCATCTGTCTAGAGCCCTAGAATCCCTATCAAAGGGGACAGGTTTTTTTGCAGTGGAAGCTTTGACCCCTTTGGGACCCTGAGATATAGTTTCTGGGTCAGCAGCGGGGTTTTTATATAGGAATTTATGACCCTGTAGTATCTGTCTGGCTTAGCAGGTGCAGGGGGTAAAGAGTCAGGGGACAGGCCGGACTCTGAAAATACATCATCTATAATGTCTAGAACAGGTCGAATAGCAAGGGGTCTGTGCAGAGGAAGTGGTAGAAAGTCCCTGAGCCTTTTCTTAGATTCAGAATAATCTTGGCTGTCCCAGTGGAAATGCTCCCTCATGGTATGCAGGGTTTCCCCAAAAGAATAATCCTCAGGACGAGAGGCTGAAGAAATGGATTCTTCAGCATCAGAATCCTCATAGGGAAGCATGGAGTAATCCTGTTCAGAAGAGGAATCAGAGGAAATAGAAACCTGATTAGAAGAATCATACTCTGTCTCTTGCCTAGGCCCCCTTATCAGGAGGGGGATGGGAGCCCCTGATCAAAGTAATTAGGTCTTCGGCCATTTTGAGCATCTGTTTTTTAGGCATGGAAGTCTGAGCAGGAGAATGCTGTACTCGTTTCTTTGTCTTTAGAGCTACTTTAGTCTTTGTCTTTAAAGCTGAAGATGGCTTAATATATAGTTGTGTAGGTCTGAAGACACCCTCAGAAGCTGATGCCTGCTCAGCAGCTCCGGACCCATCTGAGGGAATGATTTCCGAGTGTCCAATACCTTGAGTATCCAGAGGCCCAGTCGGCTCCACGTGGGAGTCGGAAGCGGCCTGTGGCTCTGAGGTAGCGGGCGCCAGGGGCTACGAAAGCGCCTCACTGAGAACCGGCGACTGGCCTAGCAGAGGCCTCATCAGTTTTGGACCTCGGATGCTATCCTTTTCCTTGTCCTTGCGTTTTTTGTAAACTCCGGTTGTCGGCTGGTCCGACAGCATTATATAATTAAATCTTTGGCCAAAGTAATGAAATGCAAAATCGAACCGACGCTTAATAGTGCGTTGGTTAAATCTAGCACAAAACAGACAGCTAGCAACTTTGTGATCAGGGCCTAGGCAAGGAATACAGTAAGAGTGAAAATCCTTATGAGGTATTTGCTTCCCACAAGAAATACAATTGTTAACTTTTTCTGACATCGGTCTGGAGCAAGAAAAAAGTTTCCCCAACAGGGTACTTAGCTTTAATAAAGACTTCGGATCTGAAATTCGGATTTGAATATCTCAGGAGTCGGCCGACCGGCACTTGCGAACTGCTTTTGCTTCAGGCACCGCATGGCAAGAAAGACTGAAGAAAATGGCGTTGGCTGCATCTTTTATACCCCTGGCACACTGACGTCAGGAAAGAGGTGACAGCAACCGACACCGGACCTAGACTTTGGAATTCTGGCCGACTGAGGGTAGCCTGCCAGCAGGATAACCCAAGAGTAATGACTGCAACAGTGAAACATGATGAACATCTCAAGTTCTGCAAATGATTACATTGCTATCTTGGAATGTGAAAAGGTTAATTAGCTAGTTAGTTAGCTAGTCCAGTAAAGAGAGATAGTTTATTTACCTTATTAAGACATAAAGGATTTACTCTGGTTCATTTGCAAGAGATGCATTTGACCCAGAAGCACATGTGAGGTTAAATGGATCAGGATCCTTGGTTCTAATGTACACTTCCTATCAAGGAGGCACAGGTGAGGAGAGGTCACCTTGCTGAGGACAGGTGCCCACTGGCAAACCTTTGCCCAGTAAACAGACTGAGATGGTGGATATATTAATTTGCAAGGATGCCAAATGTCAGTGTCAGTATTTAACCTGAATCTTCAATTAGGAGGGACATTAAGACATTAAATGGCTTTCCAGGAGGGGATGACTATTTGGGAAGAAGATTAGAATACTGTATATGTAGGCTTAGAGAGGTGTTACTGGGACCAGGATCTTACAGAATCCTTTCAATAAGGAAATATATTAAGAGATGTATTGACTTCATGGGTATGGAAGACCTCCACAGGGCTTTCACACAGCCCTCACCGAAAGACACGTGTCACGCGGCCAAGTTTTTGTCCCTCTCCAGAACTGATAAGATAGTTATGTCCAAAGGATCTACACATGAAATATTTCCCCATTATAACACTCAACCGCAATCCTCTAGTACTCGCGCTCTACTTGTTTGTCTACTCTGCAGTCATGGTTCCTCCTTTTCCCAGTGTATCAACCTGTTCTTTTGTTAAGGACGCCAATGCATGAATATTCTAATGAAGGTCTTAAATTCCAGGGAAGGAGACAGCAGACCTGGCACAGTTTGAAAGAAGACATCTGTAGAGAGACTCTAAGAAAGCAAAGCTCAAGACTGAAAGACTTCAGAAATAATTGCTAGCAGTGTAAAGGGAAATGGTATTGGGAAAGAAACAGGCTGAAGAAATGGATGGCAAAAATAAGAGTGGAAATAGAGACCTCATTTAATTATAAAATAGACTAAATGAAGAAGGTGCTGAAAAAGTACAGCTGTGTACACTTACCATAAATGCAGATGTTCGAGTGTATTCACTGTTGCAGTCATCGCACTTGGGTTATCCTGCCAGGAGTGGCCCTCAGTCAGCTCACATACCAGAGGCTTAGTATTTTTGCGTCAGTTGCTGTCATTTCATGACTGATGTCAGGTTGTCATTGGTATAAAATCAGGCAGCTGACGCCATTACATCAGTTCTTCTTCCCCCAACTGTCAGGAGCCCCCAAATAGGGAGCTAGGTTATGGTGGAAGAACATCATCAGTAGAAGGTAAATACCAAACATTTCCTGTAAGGAGAGAGGAACACAGAGAGAGAGAGAGAGACAAGGGGGATGGAGGGTGGGAAACCAGGACTGCAACAGTGAATACACTTGAACATCTACATTTATGGTAAGTGTACACAACTGTACTATGTTCTTCGTGTTTTACTGTTGCAGTCATCACACTTGGGCTGATTCCCAAAGTTGAAAAGGGTGGAGGCAGTCAAGAAGACTGGGGGCTGGCTAGGATGCCCTGCAAGACTGTGGTGGCAAAGCCTGCCCTGGATTTGGAGAAGATAGGCAGGTGGTACTGCTTGGTGAAGGTATGAACAGATGTCCATGTTGCAGCCTCCAGGATGTCCCTGGTGGGACCCATCTGAGAAAAGCTGCAGAGGTGGAGATTGCCCTGTTGGAATGCATCCTGACCCTCTTTGGGGGCAGTTTCCTGTGCTGTTTTATTAGAAATGGATGCAGTGCACTATCCATTTGCAGATGGTTTGTTTGGATATGGGCTTGCCCTCTGCCCGTTGTGAAGCTGACTAGCAATTGGTCCATTTTTCTAAAAGATTTAGTCCTATCCAGACAGAATCTGAGCTGTCCGTGCACATCTAGAGAGTGCAAAATCTTTTCCCCCTTGTTTTGGGGGTTAGGGAAAAAGGGTGGCAAATGAATGGAGTGGTTGAGAGCCACACTGGACACCACTTTAGGCATGAAGGATGGGTTAGTCCTGAGGGAGATCCTGTCAGTATGGAAAATGATGAAGGGCTCTACAGCCATGAGTGTTTGTAGTTCTGAAACTCTTCTAGCTGAAGTGATGGCCAGAAGCAAGGCTGTTTTCCAAGAGAGGAATTTTAACTCTGCTGAAGCTGCAGGCTCAACGGGGGGTAGGGTGAGGTTTTCCAACACAAAGTTAACGTCCCAAGCTGGGGCAGGAGCTCTTCTGGGTGGCCTTAAGTTGTTAGCCCCTCTAAGGAACTGCTTGATGAGAGGGTGTGAAAAGAGAGGTGTCTCAGTGCTGTAATGAGCAGATATGGCAGAGGCATGAATTTTAATAGGGGAGAAGGATAGACCCCTGTGGAGTAGGTCTGCTAGGTAATCCAGGATGAGAGGTAGGGAGGGCTGTGCTGGGTCAGCACCTTTAGTGTGGATCCAGGAACAATACCTTTTCCACTTGTCAGCATAGGATTTTCTAGTGCTGGGTCATCTGGCTTCAAGTATAATGTCCAGGACCTGCTTGCTTAGGCTGGCCACTGGAGGAGAAGTCAAGGAATAAGCCAGGCTGCCAGGTTCAGGGTCTGCAATTGTGGATGCAAGAACTCTCCCTCCTGCTGAGTCAGGAGAGTTGGAATCTGAGGGAGGTGCCATGGAGGCAACGGTGACAAACTGCACAGTAGTGGGTACCAATGTTGGCGTGGCCAGTCTGGAGCAATCAGGATTGCCCTTGGTCTTTCCTCCCTTATTTTGAGGAATACCCTTGTAAGAAGAGGTAGAGGGGGAAATGCATAGATCGAGAGGTTTACCCATTGGAAGGATAGGGCATCCACTTTCCAGGCCTTGCTGTGAGGTTCCCTGGTGTAGAATTTGCTGAGCTGGTGGTTGTAGGGGGAGGCAAATAGGTCCACCTTCGGGGTACCCCATTTATGGGCCACAAGGCTGAAGGTGTTGTGGTTTAATTTACACTTGTGTGGTCTAGGAGATTTCGGATTAAGTTGTCTGCCAGAGAGTTTTGGTTACCTGGAAGGAATTGTGCTAGCAGGTGAATATGCATGGCTGAGGCAGTGTTCCAAATGGTCATGGCTAGCCTGCAGAGTGGGTAAGAGTGGGTTCTCCCCTGCTTGTTGATGTACCACATCACTGTGGTGCTGTCGGTTTTGATTAGTAGAAGCCCCAGAGAGTAGGGATCTCAAAGTTGTCAGAGCGTGCTGAACAGCTAGCATCTCTTTTTGGTTGCAGATTAATTTGATTTGGGCTCCAGTGGCCCTGAATACACTTGCCGTCCAGGGGTGCACCCCAGGCATAGTCTGATGCATCTGTCGTTAGGGTCTGGGCGGTGTGGGGTTGTGAAAAGGGAAGTCCCTTGATGTGGTTGCATGCTGCTGCCCACCAAAGAAAATATTTCCTTAGACAAGGTATTATAGGTATAACAGTTTCCAGGTCCTGAGAATGTTGACACCAAAGGCTTTTTAAGTACCACTGAAGTTTCCTCATATGCAGTCTGGCATACGAAAATTAGTAGAATGCAGGAGACCATGAATCCTAGAGCTTGCAGGATTTTCCTTGTGGATAACTGGGTTTTGGTGGCCAGTTGAGAGGAGTAAGGAATGCCATCTGGGATGCTATGTCCAGGCTTGCTCCGAGGAATACAATTTTTTTGACTGGGGACTAGTTTGGATTTCTTTTCATTTACAGTGTAAGCCAGCGAGGTTAGTAGGTCCTTTACAAATGTCAGGTGTTGCAACAGCTTTTCCTGACTGCCTGCCTGAATCAGACAGTCGTCCAAGTAGGGGTAAATTTGAAGATTTCTTTGTCTGTAAAAAGCAATGGCTGGAGCCAGGCATTTTGTGAAAACTCTGGGAGCAGTGAATAAGCCAAAGGGAAGCGCAGAGAACTGATAACGCATAGATCCTGCCCTGAAACTTAGATACTTCCTGCAAGAGTCTCTGATTGGGATGTGCAGATAAGGCCTCTTTTAGGTCTAGGGTGGCTAACCAGGGATCTTTGGACAGCATAGGGAGAAGCTGCTGTAGGGTGAGCATTTTGAATTTTGGTACTACCAGGAAGGTGTTTGGAATGGATAGCTCTAAGATTGGGTGCTAGGTGCCCTCTTTTCTGGGTACCAGGAAAAGTCTGGAATAGAAACCTTGGCCTATCTGTTCTGCAGGAACAGGCTGAATTGCCCTCATGGAGAGCAGGGGATAAACTTGGTTTTGTGCCTCTGCCCACTGGTTTGGAGAATGATCTAGGAACCCTTTTGGGGTTGGCAGCGTGTGGGAATAAAATTTGTACCCCTGGGACACTATGTTGAGGACACATCAATTGTTGGCAAGTTTTCCTCCTAGGGGCACAAGCAGATGGGCAGAGGTGAGGGGTGGAGTTGAGAAGTCATTGTGAATTCTTTCCATAAGGGGGTGGCTTAACACTCTCTGTTTTAGAAGTGGAGGTACTCCATTGCTTAGATCTCTGCATACCCTCAGACTGCTGTCTGGGGGGGGGGGTCTGCTTTCCCTAGGTCTACTCTGAGGTGGCCTTGAGGGGGCTGGAAAGGACCAATGTTTTGAGGGGCAATGCCTACTGAATCTAGGAGGCTGGACTTGCAAAAAGTCTGTCTGCGTAGACTTAGCTTTTTCTTCCATTTTTTTTAAAAACCTCTTCTGCTTTGGTGCCAAATAGATTGTCTTTGTTCAGTAGTGCATCCAATAATTTTGATTTGACATGGTCTGGCAAGGTTTGTTCCTTAAGCCAAGCATACCTTCCAAGTACAGAACCTGTGACTGCTGCCCTGCAGGATGCTTCTAGGGTGTCAAACCCACAGTGCAGGGTATGCTTACTAACTTGGCTTGCAGAATGCATAAGCTCCTGTAATTCGTTATTTTCTGCAGAGTCAGGGAAAATAGATATTTTTTGTTTAATAAGTTCCATTGTATGTTGCTGGTATTTCAGCATGTTGCAATGACAATTTAATGCTCTAATGGCAAGAGTTGCAGAGGTGTATACTTTTTTACCCCATCTGTCTAAAGCTCGAGAATCCTTGTCCGAAGGAGTGGGATTCTTAGCTTTGGTTGCTTTTATACCTTTAGGTCCTTGGGAGATGACCTCTGGGTCAGCAATAGGATTTTTGTAAAGAAATTTGTGCGAGTCAGGGACTCTGTAGTACCTGTCAGGTTTCCTGGGAGCAGGAGGTAGAGTAATAGGAGTTAGACTGGATTCCATAAAAACATCATCCACAACATCCAGAACAGGAGGAATAGCTAAGGGTCTGTGCTGTGGTAAATCTAAAAATTCCCAGAGTCTCTTTTTGGACTGAGGATAATCCTGGCATTCCCAATGGAAATGCTCTCTCAACGTATGTAGGGTTACAACAAAAGAAAAATCCTCTGGAGGAGAGGCAGAAGGAATGGATTCCTCTGAATCTGAATCCTCATAAGCAGATAAGGGCATGTCTTTATAATCAGAAACCTCAGAGTCGGACTCTTGGACAGGTAAAGCTGCTAGGGCCAAGTCTCTTCCTTTTAGCAGAGGTAGGCTGGCTTCCTCTAATCAGCATGATAAGGTCTTCTGCCATTTTAAGCATCTGAGATTGAGGCATGGAAGCAGGCACTTGAGGTTGGGTCGCCGTTTTTTTTTGTGTAGTTCGTACTCTAGGCCTTAGAAACTCGGTAGTTTTAGAAAGAACTGAAGACGCGAAAGAAGTCGTTGGTTTGTGTTGAATATCAGTAGTGTGAACAACTTCCTCAGAAGCCAGTGCCTGCACAGCGGCTCCGGACTCATCCAAGGTAGAGACATCCGCAGGTTCCGTAGTCAAAGAAGAGTCTCGCGGCATATCGGACTCCAAACAGGTCTCGGTAGTGGCCTGCAAATCCACAGAAGTGGGCATCAGAAGCTGCGAAAGCACCTCACTGAGTACCGGCACACTGGCGACTAGCTTAACGGAAGCGTCATCGGCAGTTTTGGACCTGTGCGGTCTGTCTCTGTCTTTATCCTTATGTTTTTTCAGAAGATCGGTAGTCGAATGGAATACGAAGACAGAGAGCAAAAGTATTTAGCTACGATAAGGGCCCGACGACAAATAGTTCTGGCATTGAACAAAGCACAAAACCGGCAGCGAGGGACGTTGTGGTCTGGGCCTAAACAGCTGATGCAGTAAGAATAGAAATCTCGGTGCGGTATTTGTTTTCCACAAGCGAGACAATTGTTAAATTTTTCTGACATCGGTTAGAGCAAGAAAAAAGGATCCCAAACGGCATACTTAGCTTTAGAAGACTTCAACTTCAAATTCGGAAACAAAAACTCAGCGGCCGACCGGCACTCTTGTGAACTGCTTCTGCTTCGGGCTCCTCGGAAAGAAAGACTGAAGTAATGGCGTCAGCTGCCTGTTTTTATACCACTGACGACCTGACGTCAGTCCTGGAGCAACAGCAATCAACGCAGAAATACTAACCCTCTGGTATTCGGCCCGACTGTGGGCTAACCCTGGCAGGATAACCCAAGTGTGATGACTGCAACAGTGAAACACGAAGAACATCAAGGATACTTTGAAACTAAAGAACCTGACAATGAAGCCTAGCAGCCAGGTTGCTGAGCACATGGTGACTAAACTTTAGAGCACTCCAGCTGGGAAACTAATCAAAACCCCAAATGAAATATTAGATGAGTCTGTGGATTAATATAGGGGGTTTTACTCTGATGACAGAGGGCCCAGGAGCCTACATCAAGCCCAAAAATATTTGCAAAATCTTAACATACCAGAGCTGCCTCCTAAGTGAGCTAACTCACAAGTTACCATAGTCACTATGGAGGCAAGAGTGGAAGTCATGAGCACACCAGCCAATGTGAAACCTGCGGGACCTAATGGAATCCCCCTTGAGATGTTATGGCTAGACAAACATTCCTCCCAAGGCTACTTCAGCTACTTAATATTGTGCTAACCAAAGGTGATGTACCATCTTCATGGAAGCAGGAAACAGTTTTGGTAATACTGAAGCCTGGCCAATGACCCCCTCCCAGGTTGTATCCTAACAACCTATTTCTATTTTGAACCATAATTATAAAACTTTGATATCAGATCTTGGGAAAAGGCTTTCATTTCTCACAGAATTGGTACACTGCAACCAAATGAGTTTTGCTCGTCATAAGACCACATCTGATAGTATGCTGGCAATTGAAACTGATAAAGGGTGCTTATAAAAGGGTGAAGGAATTGAGTCTAATTAGTTGCGATACACAGAAGGCCTCTGACCAGGTGAGCTGGCCTTTTCCCCAGTGATATGGTCTCCCTCAACAATTTATTGCCCTTCTCTATAGTTTGTATGAAGGTTCATCTGCTAGGATAAAAATTGGTCCAGGATTGCCGAGACTATTTGGCATGTGCAGAGGTACAAGGCAAAGTTGTCATCTGTTCCCACTGTTACTTGTTTTACACCTCAAAACACTGGCTATTACACTCAGGACTGCTCCCTTTGAATAGTATGACTTTGGCATAGTGGACAAAACAGTGTCCCTTTATATGCAGATAGTCTACTAATTTTTCTAGGGGATCCTGGAAGATTTGGAATTAAAGAGCTTCATAAATGTGAGAAGTACGCTGGATACAAAATTAATGTTGCCAAAACTGAAGCTCAGGGAGTAAAGTTTGACCTCCATGGAGAACTTGGCACATAGGTTTCCCTTTGTATTTCACCTGGATACTTTGCCCTTTCTAGGGATAAGTGTTGAGTTCCACTCTCTCAGGCTCAGAAGAATTAACATTTAGAGAGAGAGAGAGAGATAAGCAAACACATCAGAACTAATTAAGCATTGGAACAATATTTGCCTTGATATGCCACAACTGGTCCAAGCTACAAACTGAACTGTTTTGCCTTTACTAGTCTACTATGCAAATGAGCGTGTGGACCCCTGCAGTACAAATGCATAAAAATAGTTGATACAGTTAATACTGCAGTTAATCTGGGTGGTAGACATCCCCTCTATCTCATCTACACTCGTAGGGTTGGGTGTGCCTGATTTAGATTTATATGTTGCAGCCAGGAGACTCATGGATTTTCAATGTTTTATCCCCCCAATCAATAACAATTGGAAGGATATTATGTCTGCTCATCTGGGTTGGCCCAAGTCTCATTACCTTAAGACAGAGCTTTAGGGGCAGCTCCATGGGCCGATAACTGCATATAAATCACAAACTAATTGAACAGGATAGTGAATAACACCAACTATGGGAACTGGAGGGCACCCTTAATGCCTATTATTGAAGCTCCTTTTTGGGGTCTAATCAGCATGGATTGATCAGAAAGTTAGAAGGGACGAGACATTTAATTTACTGGGAGCAATAGTTACCAGTTTATGGAGATGCAGGACCTTAGTTCCTCTTTTGGTTTAGTGGAGAACAAGTGGACCTCTACAAGACACTGGCTGCCAAGCAGCTCAGGATGAAGTCTGTAGGCTCCAGACATAGCCATCAGCTGGCTGAGACCATTACAATGGATAGCAGAAAGCTGAACAGGTCAGACTCCCAGCTAAGGGCATATTGAGCAGCTTAAATAAGATACTTAAGCTTTCTAAAGGGAAGGCTACCAAAATTTCCAGCCTATGTGGGAAATAGATTTAGGAGCTACTACCCCCTTGACACTTGGTTAATGGAAATTACAGTCTCAATATATGCGACTAAGTCACAAAAATTCAGATTCCTTGGGTTGCAGGAAATGTTCAAGTATTTTTACACTCCCTCTAGACTGCACACAATGTTCCCAATGTAGACTCTACCTACTGAAGGTTTCTGTTCTTTGTGCTGGGGGGACTGGCCTCACAGTCAGAGGTGAATGAACAAGGCCACTGGGGGACTGACCTCAAGGCTTCCAGGACTGTCCATCAATGGAGAGATTTAAGAAGGATCAACAACACTTGTGTAACAAAGCATTTCCAAAGGCTCTAAATTAATAAAACCTCCATTTTTACTGGACTGGGTAGAGAATAGTTTTTTTACATAAGAATGTAGCTAATCTATTATGCCTGCTTATGTTGGCAGCTGAGAAGCATTGAGGTAGCTGTCAGAAGTCCAACCAGTCTCCTCAGGTGACTTGGGTCATGGGGTTGGTGATTGAAATTATGTCCCTGGAACTGGCTTTAACCACAGTGTTATAGTTAACTGGTACAGATAGGTTTAGCAGGACTGCTAACCAGGATTAAGTCACCGAATGAACTGATGGCGTTTGTGCTTTGGCTTACATGACTTGCTTCATTCCTTAAATTCTTGTTTAGAAAGGAATCTCTCACTGTTAAGTTACTGTTTTTATTGGTTACTTGTCAGTCCCTTTTTCCTTTTTTTAAAGATCATTATGTATTCCATTGGATTCAACATACTACTTACAAACAAGAAGCCATCAATAAAAGGCTGTCAGTACAAAAAAAATTGATTGCGGTCAAACTATACATACACAACTTGTAAGAGTTTTGGATATGAACCACTGACGGACATCGCAATTAAGCTGTGCTCTGCTCTTAAACAAAAAAGGCAGCTAATGTGGCAGTCAATGTAAGGGATCTATCTACCAAACTCACACTTTCGCTTCTTCTTGCAAAACATAAGAGAAAATTGCTATACTAAAGACCACAATACAGACAAAAGCATACATCCAATAAAGAAGGAAGTCCTCAGTTTGGCAGTTTCTGCCTGACCTTTGAACTGGATTTGAACGGACATGAATTATATGCAACACTGAAATGAAAGAGGTCTGCATATGTATATTGTGGCAAGAAATTTCTGAAGGTGGAGCAGGTGTGCAATCCTAACTATACCAGCAGACTGTGCGCTAGGTTGAGTACATACTGCTCCAGGGTGAAGGAACAGGAGCTCTTGAAGAATGACCAAATGGGACACCTAGCAGACAAGTCCCAGAATAAAGGAATACTGCAACAGTGACCTAATGAATAACATCTATGATACTGTAATCCCTACCTGCATGTATTTCCTTAATCTGAGGTTGTGTGGAAGTACGGCATTGGATTAAGAAGAAGACAAATTAGAAGCAACTAATAACAGGTTATAAAGACAGTTTCCAGGTTACTTTGAGATGAGAATGGGATTTTTACTTCAGGAAGATAACTGTGGAAACTTCCACTGGCCATTGTATCCTAGAGTCATTTTCAGGAAAAGTTAATTGACTTTAGTATATGCTCACCTGTATACACCACTATTATAACAGTAATAATGCTCTGCTTCTATGTCACACTACCACAGGATGGCCAGTTATTTTTATATTACAATGAACGACAATGAGTTTGTTTTTCAATAAGGTATTGGTAGGGCTGTCTAAGTATTAATTTAAATTACTAATGAGTTTAAAAAGATAAAGTTTATTTTAATATATTAGGCCAGCGATTCCCAAAGTGTGCGCCGCGGTGCCCTGGGGAGCTGGGGCTTCCTCACAGAGGCACCGCAAACTAATAAGCTTAGCTGCAAAATAAACCGCGAACAGTTTGCGGTTTATTTTGCAGCTAAGCTTATTAGTTTGCGGCGAGTGTGAGTGAATGCAGGAATGAATGAAGAAGTGGCTGTGTGTGTGTGTGTGTGTGTGTGTGTGTGTGTGTGTGTGTGTGTGTGTGTGTGTGTGTGTGTGTGTGTGTGTGTGCGCGTGAGAGAGAGAGAGAGACTGGGAGTGAGAGTGATGTGTGAGTGAATGCAGGTATGAATGAGGAAGTAGCTGTGTGTGCGTG
This sequence comes from Protopterus annectens, assembly GCF_019279795.1. NCBI lineage: Eukaryota > Metazoa > Chordata > Ceratodontiformes > Protopteridae > Protopterus > Protopterus annectens. The sequence continues at coordinate 1,743,495,928 of NC_056735.1, forward strand.
CCTGAATGAATGCAGGTATGAATGAGGAAGTGACTGTCTGTATGTGTGAAATCGGAAGAGAGAGAAGGATGTATGAATGAATGAGTAAGTGGGTGTGCGGCATGTGGGTGTGAGATCGGGAGAGTAAGAGCGATGTATGAATGAATGCGTAAGTGGGTGTGTGGCATGTGGGTGTGACAGACAGTGAGAGCGATGTGTGTATGAATGCATTAAGTGGGTGTGTGGCATGTGGATGCGAGATCAGTAATGTGTGAGCGAGTGAACGATGTATGAATGAATTTGTAAGTGGGTGTGTGGTGCGTGGGTGTGACAGACAGTGAGAGCGATGTGTGAATGAATGCAGGTATGAATGAGGAAGTGACTGTGTGCGTTTGATCGGGAGAGAGAGAGCGATGTGTGAGTGAATGCAGGTATGAATGAGGAAGTGACTGTGTGTGTGTGTGAGTGTGTGTGTGAGTGTGTGTGTGAGTGTGTGTGTGTGTGTGTGTGTGTGTGTGTGTGAGTGTGTGTGTGAGTGTGTGTGTGTGAGTGTGTGTGTGAGTGTGTGTGTGTGAGTGTGTGTGTGAGTGTGTGTGTGAGTGTGTGTGTGTGTGTGAGAGAGAGAGATTCACACCACTCAACTGTACAGATTTTCGCAGAATGTCCAGATTTTTGCATCATATTTTTGGTGTGTTCCTCCTAAAATCTGTACTTTTCTGGCAAATAGTTGAGGATTGAAGTAATTAAATAATGACAAACATTTGAGTTTAAGACTCCACATCCTTCAGAGAATTCATGCTAATGCAAAACCTGTTATTCTATCAACTTTCTAAGTTTGTAAGAGCAATATTTAAAATCTGTCCCTATTTGTCCCTCCATGATTTTAGGCTTTGTCCAGATTTTTTAAGAGGTTGAGAGGTATGGTGTGATTGAGAGAGTAAGAGTGATGTGTAAGTGAATGCATGTACGAATGAGGAAGTGGCTATGACTGTGTGAGAGCGATGTGTGTGTGTGTGTGTGTGTGTGTGTGTGTGTGTGTGTGTGTGTGTGTCACGGGGGTGGGGGGTGAAGAGTGAGTGATCCCTGGCGGCAGCAGCAGCAATGAGGTCTGTGTAAGTCTGGTCCATACCACTGGATACACATACCTCTCACCCTCTTAGATCAAGAAATCCGGACAAAGCCAAAAATAGTGGGGGTACAAAGGCACAAAACAGGGACACTTCAGTACTGCTCTCACAAACTTAGAAAGTTGATAGAAATGCAGGTTTTGCATTACCATGAATTTTCTGAAGGGTATGAAGTATGAAACAACTGTCTTGTCATTTTCCGACTTCAACCTCAATGATCTGCCAGTGATTTGCTAGAAAACATTATGAGAAAAAGACCAAAAATATGAGGCAAAAATTTATACATTTGAGAGGTATGCTGGACAGAGCCAAATAATAGGGACAGATTTTAAATATTGCTCTTATAAACAAAGTTAATAAGGTTGCCATTATGTTTGCTTACCTCTCAACCATAGTAGATCAGTGTTATGCTGTTAAGCAGAATGTATACTTTTTTTGGTAATTTTTTTTTTTTATTGTACTTTTGAGCTTTTCTCCCCAGGTCTCCTAGTCTAGTCAGGCAGCCTCGTTAAACAAATGTCAAATAAATAAATTAATAAAATATGCACTTTATGTGCGCTGCGGGAGGGGGGGGGACACCTTGGGAAAACCTGGATTCAGCAAGGGAGCAGAGAATCAAAAAAGTTTGGGAACCACTGTACTAGGCTAAAGGGATCCAGAAGGATTCTCATGGTTATTAAACCAATGAGATGTCACATGAGAGAAAGGCTACACTGGCCATTTGACACACAAATAGTATATATTGAGGTATTTACATGAAGATTTTCTTGTTTGGACGGTGACTAGGGTGATGAAAGATGACCCTGCATTAGAATATTTGAACAAAGCAAGCAAAAACTGGATGACCTGCTAAATGTAGAAAGGCAGCCTAGATTAAAGTGAATATCATACACTGGTAACACAGAACATTATGACAGTGTATTTTAAATTACTAGGTAGGTGAATGTTATATAAGGGATGAGTGAAGCTTGAGTTATACCATTGGTTTAATCCATGCAACATTTTTAATGCACTATCAGAAAGTTTGCAACTTGAAAGAGAGTACCCTCCTTTTCAGCTTATTTCTTGAAGATGTTTAGGCATAATGCTGACTGGATCATTTTATGGTTATACCCAACTTTCCCCTTTCTAAACACTAGCACAAAGTCCAGTTCCCTTTAGTGCACTACTTTATACTGCCTTGTGTACAAACACTGACAGATCTGATAAAGATGATGGTACAAGCAAAATCTGAGAAAGACTGCCTAGCACTGAGCTGTGAAGGGATCGACAGACACCTTGAAGTACTCTGTACAGAAAAACACATCTACCTACTCTACAAATAAACCAATTGGACTGAAGCAGCATAATCAGAAGAATTTAGTAAGTGCTTTTAGGTTCATAGGTTCGTACTAGGCTATCTGCCCTAAGGCATTTATAAGCCTAGCCAGAGTGTATGCGGCTTACACCACCCCTTAGGATGAGAATACTACGCCCTTTTAGGGTTTAGTTTACTATGCCTCTGTCTAGTAGTGAGACAGAGATGACCCCCGGGGTAAACCTACGATCTCCCATCCACTCGTCGAGATTTCTCTTGAATAGAGTCAGAGAGGGGCTCTGCCTAACATGGACTGGGATTCTGTTCCAGAGTGTAGGGAGCCTCTGGGTTATGAATCTGTCCCTCCAGCACGTCCTATTTATTTCTGTGTTGAGGTTTAAGTCACTTGTTCTCGTGGCTCTGATGGATTCGGATTTTCTGAGGTGGAGCATGTCCATTAATTCAGGATTGGACATGGCCTTGTACGTCAGGCACAGATCACCTCTGAGTAGGCGGTATGCGACTGAATAGAGCTGGAGTTTTTCAGTCGGGCAGCATATGACATATGTTTAAGACCCTTTATCCTCTTGGTGAGGAACTTTTGGGGTCTTTCCAACTGCTGCAGGTGTCGGGTGAGATACATCCCAAATGGGGCATTGTACTCAATCATTGGCCTGATAAGAGAAGAGTACAGGGGCACAATGACCTCTCTTGATCTAGATGTGAAACCCTTCATGATAAGGTGGGCAATATAGAAGGTCTTCCTAACCATTTTGGCAATGTGAGTGTCAAATGAGAGGTTACTGTCAACCTGGGTCCCTAGGTCCCTGATTACCTCTTCCGTACTTAATGGATTTCCACCTATGTGGTAATTTGTCGGTACCTTGTTTTTCCCAAAGGGTATGACTATACATTAAGGCCATGGCTCTGGCACCAATTATCTGTTTCTATGAGGCCTCTCTGAAGGATGTTTGTGTCCGCTGGAGTATCAATTATGGCGCCCAGTTTGCAGTCATCTGCGAACTTTGTCAGCCACAATCCTCCTATGTTTGCCTGTACCTCGGAAAAATAAATGCCGAACAAGAGGGGTCCCAGGACTGAGCCCTGTGGGACACCGCTTGTGACTGGCTTAGAGTCTGACATAGCTCCAGCAACTCTGACCCTGTGGGTTCTGTCCTTCAGCCAGTTTGCAACCCATCTTGTGACATATGGGTTTACATTTAAGCTGGTGAGTTTGTCTATGATGCCTGAGTGGGGTATTGTGTCAAAGGCTTTTGCAAGGTCAAGGTAGGCTGTGTGAACTGCCTTACCCTTATCAATGGCCTTAGTGACTGTTTCAAAAAAGTCGACCAAGTTCAAAAGACAAGATCTGCCCTTGACAAAGCCAAATTGGGTAGGATCCAATGTCTGTAGGTCCCCAATGTCTTTGTTTATGAGTTCCATAATGATCCTCTCCATAGCTTTGCAGACCAGGCTCGTCAAGCTTATGGGGCGGTAATTTCCAGGGTCCGTAGAAGCACCGCCTTTGTGAAGTGGGACCGCTGTTGCTGTACGCCACTCTTTGGGTACGTATCCTGCAGTAAGGCTAAGATTAAACAGCAGCCTTATGTGTGGGTTTAGTTCCTCTTGGAGTTCATGTAGCACACAGCCCGGGACACCATCCGGTCCCATTGATGCTGTGTTTTTAGCTTTAGAGAGGGCGGCTCTCACCTGGGCATCTGAGATGTTAGGGAGGCTACACTCTGCTGGGATAGTTATTTCTCCTTTTCGGGGGGGGGGAGAAATTTGCACTGAACCTGTCTGCCAGAATGTTGGCAATGTCAGTGGGTTCAGTGTATTTTGTGTCATTTTGGACCAACTCTGAGCATATCTGGGAGTTTCCACCCAGGTTTCTAACATAGCTAAAGAAGGCCTTGTGATTGTCTTTTGTGTCTTTGGCGATTTTTCTCTCAAAGTTGGCCTTGGATGATTTTATGAGTGATCGTAGTTTTTGCTAGTACTGATCAGAGACGCCTTCCCTTTTAGGGATTTTGCTCTGTCATGTAGTAGCTTCCTCCTCCTTGTAAAGTTTGTTTATGGCTGGGGTCCACCAGACCGGGCGCCTGCCTTTGGGGAATGGGTCTTGGTTTTATTTGGGATTGCATGATCCATGCATTCTTGAAGGTGCCCATAGAAGGCATTTGCAAAGGATTCAGCAGTGTGGGTTGTGGTTTCCACTGGCCCAGGGGCCTTGAAGGATACCACTTCAGTCTTAAGAAGTGTGAATTTTGCTTTTGAGAAGTTCTTCACTGTGGTCTTTTGTGCAGGGGTGGGGCGGGATGTGGATTTCCAGTGAGATTAATTTATGGTCTGATCTTACCAAAGAGGGATATACTTCGGTGTGGAGCATTTTGTCCCCATGTTTGTGATGATCAGGTCTAGTATATTGTCTCCTCTTGTGGGAATGGTGACTAGTTGTTCCATTGCATTTGAGTTTATGAATTCTAGGAACCTTTGGGCTAGGGTGTTGGGGCTTGAGTAATGTTCCCAATCTATGTTTGGGTAGTTGAAGTCTCCCAAAATTATGGTATTTGGAGAGACATTCATACTCTCCAGTGTCTTCAGGAAGGCTGTGTGGGGTTCCTGAGTTTGAGAGGATGGTCTGTAGCATGCTACAAACTGTAAGGCAGTTTTGCCTATGGTTAGTTGCACCTGGATAGTCTCCGATGCTTAGATGCGTTGCCACTAACCTGGAGGTGTGGGTATCTTTGATGAAAATGGATACTCCCCCTCCTTTTGTGGTTCGGTCCAAGTTTTGGGGCCGGAAAGCATGATATGAGGTAAAACCTGATAGTGCTGGGGTGCTCTCAGGAGCCTTGAACCAGGTTTCAGTTACTGCACAGACATCGATGTTCTCCATACTGAGGAGGGCTTCGAGGGTGTGCATCTTGAGGTTTAGACTTCTGGCATTGAGCAGCATTACCCTTAGTTTTTTTCCACTTGTGTTTTCTAGGCAGGTAGGTTTGTCATTTGAGCCTTGCCTAAAAAAGGCACTATGGGGGTGGCAAGAGCCTTGGCCAATATCCGGAAGCCCAGGGGTGACAGGTGCAAGCCATCCCTTGCGAAGCAGCGTGGCTGGTCAAGCATGTCATCCCAAGCAGACAGACATTGGATCCCCTTAGAATGACACCAGTAATTAAGCCAATTGTTAAAACTGATCATTTTGTCTTTGTACTGTGGCATCATTCTTGGTGAGGGTACGATGCTGCTCAGGGTCAGGGTCATACCAGCCTGGGCTACATAATCAGAGAGCTCCTCTATGTCTCTTTTCATGTAGTCCAGGGAGGTACGTCTCAGGTCGTTCACACCGGCATGTACAATGACTGAGTCATATTTGTACTTGCTGTGGAGTGACCTGAGTGCTTGTGTTATGTGGCGGATTCTAGCTCCCGACAGGCAGCTTACTGTGACCTTTTCCTTGTTCAGTCTGGTGAGCGGGACGCCAGTGTGTCTGACTATGGAGTCACCTATTACAAGTGTGTCTGGCATGTTGTTTGGCCTTAAGGGCTGTGACTGTTTAGCACACTGACTTTGTGAACTATGTGTTGCATGTGCTATGTCTTGAGGTGGTGGTTGCTTGGGTGTCTGCTTTGGAGGTCTCTGTTGTTTTGGTAGATTTTTAATCAGCGCCTCCGAGTATGTTTTTGTGTGTTTGGTTTGCTGTTGTGATAGTTCTATGTGAGACTGGGTTTGTGGTGTGCGTGGTTACCTTCTCCTCCGGACTGGTCTTGCCAGTACTGAATTGAGAGAGCTCAGCCTCCAGTTTGGCTATATAGTTGCATTTCTCGCATATATTTGTATTTGTTGGGAGGAGGAGAGGGTTGTCTGTGTACATGAGGCAATTGTAACATTGCCTCAAGATTCACCAGCTGAACAGGAGAGGACGCCAGCAACCGACCCTTCGACATGCTAGAAATAGTGAAAAAGATTGCTGTGTAACTGAGTCAGAAAGGACCTATAGGGAGATGTGTACTCAACAGAATTTAGGTGAATGAAGTACTTTCTTTTGTTTAAGAGTGCTTTACCTGTATAAAAATGCTTTAGGAGCAAGTGCTGAGCTTTTCAGATAGAGTATAGGCTGTTTAGATTGCAAGTAGAACAGTTCTAAGGGAAAAATTGAAGAGCAGACTTGGTGGAGCCAGAAAAAGTTTAACCTTGTTTACCCGGCGCTGCGCTATGCGCAAAGCCGTGCAAAGGCGGATTTTAAGCAGTGAACTACAAAAGAGCTAGGAATGGTCCCAAACAACCAATTACTACAGCTTCTTGTGCTGAGGTCACTTCCCCCAAGGACAGGTAGGCTGCTCAAGGCTCCCCACTCCCACTGGTGAGCAAAGAAACTTCCTTCTATCCAAGTAAGGTAATGGACAACACAGGAACTACACCACAGCCCAGAATACAGCAATGCCTGTATACTGGTCTAAACTAGTCGAGAAAGGCGGGAAAACAAGGATTATTTTTTTGTTTTTTTTTGTAGAAATACACAGAAAATGCAGAGAAAATGCAGAGACTTTTAATACAATCATACAGACCACATAGATTAAACAGAAATTAAAACATCCATTAAACAACCAATCATATCGAGTACAAAAAATTTCATGAAAAAGGCAGCAGTCACAACAACCAGCTGTATAACATGTTCAAACTCTGCCCTCTGGTGGACATTATACTAAATGCATCTCAAACATTAAAATCAAATACACAAATGAAGAAAATGTATTATAATGCACAAGCAATCATATAAAATGTTTGTTCAAAAACAATTGTTTGTCTGTGCAACGAAACTGTGAATACCTTATAAAGACTTCAGTCTTAAAATACTGCTTAAACTAATGTTTGAGGCCAGGTGCCTTAATGGCTTGCAGTCGTAAGTTGCTAATGAAGATCTTTTCTCACCAGGAAGCAATTGAAGTCACCTCCTTTACTGTTTGCAATAACCTGTATGACATCATAAACAAATTTCTTGAAATTCAGGCATGCAACACCATGCCTGTAAAGGACACACTTCTTAGTTTTACTTGTATTTATATGCTCATATCTTCTTGGCAGCCTTCTGACAGTCTTCCACATCTAAAAGCTATAGCAAAGATGAGCAAGTAGCTATATAAAACATCCGTAGTGTTACAAATGAAATTACTAAGTGCCTCATATAATTTAACTGTACGAAGTAAATGAACAAAGACTGTTGTTGACATACCTGCGCACAAAACGCTCACTGTATGCAAAAGTTCCTTTAGGTTTGCTAGTGACATAACTTTTTTTTACTAGGGCCATGCCTCAGTGAGATGTTTAATGTTCACTCCTCTTTTATTAATAAACAAAGGAACTGTACCAAGACAATTCAATATTACTGTCAATTACTCTCCAATTATTTATAATGCTTTTAATCTCAACACTATAAACAGAGGATATAACAGAAAAAGGCACAACGTTAAGAATCATTTGCTTCAGTCATATCAATGTTCTAATTTACTTGCCACAATTTTGCTTTTAAAACCACTTTCTAAAAACAAATTACCAACTGTATTTCTATCAAAAAAAATTTCATCTGAGATATCAAATGTGAAATATTATCCTTTATTTATGCCAGAATGCAACTTCTACCATTCAAGCAACTGTTCGTGTATGTAGTTTTTGCTAGATATTTTAATAGACAAACTCTTCTTCACACCTATGTACTATACCATACTGGTCAGAGTATTACCTGTAAAGAAAGTCAGTACTATTAACAGTACTAAAAAATTAGCAAAATCTTCCCAAGTGCCACCCCATATCACTAGTAATTCATCAATAAACCATCTATAAAATCTAACATATTTAAATTGATCAAGTCTGTACAACATGTTTTGTCCCCAGTGTGCTAAGACCAAAAGTGGCAGAGGATGGAGATACCTTCCTATAGCTACCATTCTGATTAGTCTGTACTCACATTCACAGAAGAAAAAAAGTATATATAACACAAGCTAAATAAAGCACAAATCCTGTACATTTATCTCTTCTTCAAACTACTATATATTTCAACAAATTCAACAGTACCTCTTGGGGGATACTATATCTACAGCTGCCATTATAATGGTTTACTTATTTAAAAAAATAAGTAAATAATGTCACCTAAAATTCACTAAGACCTTAAAAATCTCATGAACCTTGCACATACAACTTCTTAACATTTTTTTAACTTTATAATCAAGCAACATAGCATGTGGTTCCACATTCAAGCCATTAGCTGCTACAATGAGAGGATATTGTACATTTATTTAATCTTTGTGCATTTCTGGAGGTCCAGAGGAAACGATTTAAGAATAAAGAACAGTACAGTATAATGACATTCTCAGCTAATAAACAGTAATTTATAACCACCCGCACTTGTACATTTTTCAATTATTAGGCAGCTGAGCAAAAGTAAATATTTAAACTACACTGGCAGGGTCCCCTGTTATTAACAGAACTGGAGAAACCATGCCATTATTTGAAAGAAGTAGAAGTCTGGATGAGGCTTGGTAAAAGGGTGGGCCAGTGCAGATCTGAAAGGTCTCCAACAGTCTTCTCCAGAAGACAAGGCCTGAGCATGACACACCAAGCTTGCCAATGCCAAAATGGGGATATGACAATGGCTTTGGTCTTGTTCCATCAATCTGACAATGAATGTTAAAGGAGTCCTGGTTGCCTTTACAGGATTATAGCAGCCTTTGGATATGGGATAAGAGAAAAGTAGCTATAACCGGTAATGGATGGGGATGCAGAGATCTTGCAGCAAGACCTTCCCCAGTGACAAAAGAGTTTGTGCAACCAATCAACCAAGTGGCCTGCTGTGGAATACCAGTAAACAGCAACTAAGCTGCTTCTCAGGAATATGCCTGACAGGCAAAGTGATTTGTTAGCACAGTCAACTCTCATATCCCTCAGCTCTTCTTATCAGGTTGTAGATGTGCGTTTCCCTTGCTTGTTTATTGCTGGGAAGAGCAGCGATGCAGAACAATGTCCAATGAAAATCGGAATTTGAGAGGGCTTAAAATGGGACTTTGTAGTGCTCACTGTAATGCAGAAAGACTGACACAGACTCCCAAGCACGTAACTTGCTCCATATTGCAGTGGATAGAAAAACAGTTATCCATATAAGGAATCGTGGACCTGCAGATGGTCTAACCTTATCAGAACTGTGCTTTGTTTTCTTTTTGTATCCACAAGATTGCCTTGTACAATAACCAGCTTAGTCCTGGAAGTTGAGGATATCAACTCCAAATAAGTGTCATCAAAGGAAGACACAAGACTGTCTCCATCACAACTCATTCATGTCTACAGCACCCTTTTTTGTATATTTTCATTTAACACCCATAGCTTTTTATGGCATCCTGATAGTTTTAGGTCTGGCATCCTTAACTAAGTGACTTTTGCATTTTTTTTATTACATTTGGTAACTGGGTAGATTAATAATTAATATGAAGCCTAAAAAGGGCAAGGTATAATTAACAAAACACTGACTTTGTCAATCCGGGGTATCTTGTAGTGGTGATAATAAATGTCACTTGCTACATATACTTCTATATTTACATGGGAAACATGCATTTTACTGAATGGCATGGTGTGGAATATCAAGACAGGAAACAGAAAAATACATTGTCGCTGTCAATATACTGTACACTATACTTGATATATCACTAATTGTTTGCTACTAATTAAGAGCATATGCAATACTTCCATATGGATATTAATATTTCCAAAGCAAGTAAACTATTGTAAGGCATCAGCTGAAACCTTAAATGATGCAGAAAAGCATTAGTGTTTCACTGCAACTGGGGGTGGGTGGCGGCGACAAGCTGGGAATGTTCAGATGCTAATCTACTTAATACCTGATGGCATCAGTCCTGTTGTGGACAAAGACAGACTTCCTCATACCAGATCTGCTCATCTTTAGTGGACAAGTGATTTCATGAACAATAAGAAAGGAATACGAAGTAGACTAACTTTTGTTTTATCTAAAAAGGACAAAACTCATCTGTTGCAAGGGAAAGTGAAAAAGCAGTTTGAAAATTTGCCATTACGGCACAAATTATGGCTGAAATGGTCCACTTTGATCAGTCCACCTACCAAGTTATTATTGTATTTGTATGACCTTTTAATATGCATTACCCGCTGACAATGATCTGTAGTACACTTTGCCTTGAGACAGCAACGGCACACAATTCATTCTCCATTCTTAAACTACGAACACACATTTGCTCAATGAAAGCCTGCCATACATACTACCAAATTATGGCCCCTCTGCAACTCCATTAATTTCTCCTTTACACAAACAGCTGCATCTTCCATCAGCCTAGGGATCTTAAAGGAGTCACTGCACATCCCTACTAGCCAAATGTTTGGCAATACTATATGATATGATGGGAATTAATTTATAACTACTTTCCTGAATCTTATGAGTACGCAAACACAGAAAGCTGTGTAACAGTTAACTACAACTTACCTCATCTTCCTCATCTTTGACTGGACTTTCACATTTTCCTTCGTTCACAGGCATTTCTCTGGCAACCAAGGTGTAGGTAGTCACCACAACATCACACTTAGAAAGCCTACAATATGAAATTAGCCATCATGTAAAAATACATACTACAAGGAACTATTTGCTCAACAGTATCACGGATATGTTGACTAGCCTACAAAATGCACCAATGCAGTATTGCACTTAAACTAATGTTTCACAGAAAAAGTAGTGCAGCATATGGAAAAGTGCCATGCAGTATAAACTACTGACTCAAGCAGAACACTCACATTTAGTAAATGGAAGACTGATTATCCCATGGAAAATCCACAAAGCTTTTCTAGCTATGAAAGTCAACATAACCAGAAAGAAAGATAAAGAGTTATGTACTTACCATAACTTGGTATCTGTGTTATCCTACGTCATCCTTCATCACCATAGGGTCTAGGATGCGATATTGGATCGGAGCCGGCAACATTCTACAGATGGATCAAAGGGTCTAGCTCCTCCCTCTCCCATGATGCCCTGCTGTCCTCTAACCCCCAGATGGAGTTTGCTCTCAACGTTCCTAAGGACTACTCCTGCAAGACTGGAGGGAAACACTCCAACTTCCTCAATGATTCACAAGGTAGGGGGATGGCAGGAGGGAAAATTGTGATGAATTATTACGTAGGATAACACAGATGCCAAGTTATAGTACATAACTCTTTATCTTATGTTATCCAAGTCATCATTCTTCACCATAGGGTCACAGTCCCCAGCTACCATCTACCCTGGGAGGCCTCAAGGAGGAACATACCAGAGCAGAGTGGAGCCAAAGGAAGCCATGCTCCTCGAAATCAAATCTATCTTGTAGTGAGATATAAATGTGTGAGTATTAGACCAAGTAGCAGCAGCAAAAATTTCATCAACAGAAAGACTGGTCAAAAAAGCTGAAGAAGCAGCCATGGGCCTCATAGAATGAGCCTTGATTCTTCCTGGAACCTCAATATGGCTACGGTCGTAGAGAGTGGAGATCCAGCTAGAGATCCATTTTGAGATAGTGACCCTATAAACCAGATGACTGTGTTTATTGGGGGAAAGCCCATAAAGAGCTGCTCTGACTTACGAAAACCTTTGGTCCTATGAAGGTAGAACCGTAATGGTCAGTGTACATCCAAGGTATGTAGAATGTGCTCCCCTTTACTGGAATATTTGGGGTACAACACTGGTAGTTGAATACATCGTTTCAGAGTAGATTTGGAAGCAATCTTGGGCAAGAAGAAGGGGTTTGTCCTGAGAGAGACTCTGTCCTTGTGAAAAATCATGTAAGGGGGAGTAATGGTAACAGCTTGCAGTTGAGACCCTCTTAGCTGAGGTAATAGCCACCAGGAATGTTGTGTTCCAAGACAAGAATTTGAAATCTCAGGAACTAACAGGCTCAAAAGGACTCTTAGTTAGACAATGCAAAAACAAGGCAAGGTCCCAGGGAGGTGAGCGATCCTTAATCAGTAGCCTAAGCAGGAAGACCCCTCTCATGAATGCTTTACAAAACCTAGATGGAAAAGCAGCATCAGTGTTCTCGTGAAAGACAGAAATCGCCACCAACTGAAGCTTGATGGTAGAGAAACTTGCTCCCGCTTCAACAAGTGAGGACAAAAACAAAAGTATGTCTGGAAACTGAAGCAGAAAATGGATCCAAATTCCTGTTCTTGGCCCAGGTAGAGAACCTTTTCCACTTACTGCAATAAACCTTTCTAGTGGAAGGTTTCTGGGAGGCTAGAATGATACGCTTAATGGGAGATGCTAACCTGGACTGTTTCAGAATCACTGGAACTGGAGAAACCATGCGGTTAGACAAAGGGTCCGAAGTTTTGGGAGAGGAAGCACCGATGGATGGGAAATCAGAACCTGACAGGGATCCAGTACCCATGGCGGATACTTCAGATGAGACCTGATGAAGGGGAAAGTACAGTTTTGTACCTACCATAAATGTAGATGTTCGAGGATCCACATTGCTGCAGTCCTTACTATTGGGTAGTCCGCTGTCCCAGTCGGCCCGAATACCAGAGTATGGCTGGCGTCGGTCAGGCGCTTTAGACTAACGTCAGTACGTCAGGGTACTAATGCGCATGACCGACGTCATATCCTCAGTCTTTTCTTGCCCCAGATGTCAGAAGACCCTAGAAAGACAAGGCCCAAAATACCTGCACCAAAATTATGTACAATATATACAAAAATATATATATAAAAATATCAACAGATAACCTCACCTACACAACCACCCCTAAACACAGAGGGAAGGAGGGGACTGCAGCAATGTGGATCAACATCTACATTTATGGTAGGTACAAAACTGTACTATGTTCTTCGTTCCACATTGCTGCAGTCCTTACTATTGGGTAGAATCCCAAAGCAGAGGTAAGGGAGGCTGGCAAATCATAAAGAAGTAGGAGCTGACAACATGCCCTGCAAAACAGCTGTGGCAAAACCAGCCCTAGACTTAGAGTAGATAGGAAGATGATAATGCTTAGAGAAAGTATGCACTGAACTCCAAGTAGCTGCCTCCAAAATATCTTTAGTTGCCACCTTAGAAATGCTGTTGAAGTGGCAGTAGCCCTAGTGGAATGAGGCCTAATCCCAGCTGGAATCTCCTTGCCATGATGGGAATAACAAAATGCAATGCAAAACCCAATCCACTTAGAAATAGTTTGTTTTGACACAGGCTTGCCCTGTGAACTCAAAGCAAAAGAAACAAACAACTGCTGAGACTGCCTAAAATCCTTAGTCCTGCTCAAATAATAGCAATTGCCTGTGTACATCTAAAGTGTGCAAAATCTTTTCCCCTTTATTTTGGGGTCTGCATAAAAGTAGGCAAATGAATAGTTTGGTTTAAAGCCACACTAGAAACCACCTTAGGCATAAAAGAAGGATTAGTACGTAATGATACCCTATCCTTATGGAAAATCAAAAGGGCTCTACTGCCATAAGGGCCTGCAACTCAGACACCCTTCTTGCAGAAGTAATAGCCAAAAGAAAAGCAGTCTTCCATGACAAGTATTTCAATTCAGCAGTAGCCGCAGGCTCAAAAGGTTGTAGAGTAAGTTTTTCCAACACAAAATTGAGATCCCAAGCAGGAGTAGGAGCTCTCGTGGGGTCTTATATTCTTTGCCCCTCTAAGAAACTGCTTGAACAAAGGATGCGAAAACAAAGGTGGGTCACAATCATAGTGAGCTGAAATTGCTGCAGCATGAATCTTAATGGAAGAGAAGGACAAACCTTTGTCCAATAACTCAGTAAGATATTGAAGAGCCACACTCAAATTAGGCTCAGAAACCTCCAAATTCTTTGCTGTACTCCAAAATAAAAATCTCTTCCATTTTACACTTTCCTTGTACTAGGTCTTCTAGCTTCCATAATCACATTTAAAACTTGTTGAGGAAGTTGAGACCTGCTGTGTTTCAACACAGAATATGCCAGGCTGTTAGATGGAGAGAGTGAAGCTTGACATTGAGCAGATGACCGTCCTTCTGAGATAACAGATGAGGAATCAAAGGTAAAGGCCATGGAGGCTTCCTTACCAGACTCCTTAGTAGTGGGTACCAGTGTTGCGAGGCCAATCTGGAGCTATCAAAATCATCCTTGGCTTGTCTTGTCTGACTTTTAACAGTACCTTTGGAAGAAGAGGCAGAGGTGGAAAGGCATACACATGAAGATTTTTCCAACTGAAAGACAGAGCATCCACTTTCCAAGCTGTGCGATGAAACCCCTTTGTGCAAAACTTTGGCAGCTGGTGGTTTAGTGGAGAAGCGAACAGATCTATGTCTGGAGTTCCCCATGACACTGTCAATTTCTGAAATACATGAAGATCCAGTTTCCACTCGTGGGGATCCATGATTTGTCTGCTTAACACATCTGCTAAGGAGTTCTGTGCTCCTGGCAGAAACCTTGCCTGAAGAGTTAGTTGCAAGCTTAGCGCAGTCTCCCATAAAATCATTGCTTGCCTGCATAGAGGATAAGAATGTGTTCCCCTTGCTTGTTGATGTACCACATGACAGTTGTGTTGTCTGTTAGAATCAACACCTGCCCTGGAAGAAGTAACTCCTTGAAAGCCATTAATGCAAACTGGACTGCTAACATCTCCTTCATGTTGATATGTAGATGCTGTAGTCTGGCAGGCCACTTGTCTTGTATCCACTTTCCATTTAGATGAGCTCCCCAAGCAATGTCCGAGGCATCTGTCGTTAAAATCTGACTCGCCTCTGGCCGGGTCACAGAGAGTCCCTTGTTTAGGTGACATTCCTGAGCCCACCACAAAATTCTTTTTGAAGGCAAGGTATTATTTGAATGACAGTGTCCAAATCCTGGCAGTGCTGTGTCCATACATTTTGAGATACCATTGTAGCTTCCTCATATGCAGTTTGGCATTGGGAAGCACCAGAATACAAGATGCCATGAACCCTAATGCTTGAAGGACTGTCCTTGCAGTCAGCACGGACTGATGAGATAGTTGACGGAAGTAAAGTGATAGACTCTTTTGTTTGTCCGGGGTTAAAAGGCCATCTGGGCTGCTGTATTCAGTCTCACACCCAGAAAGCACATGTCTTGAGAGGGTACTAGACTGGACTTTATTTCGTTCACAGAATACCCTAGGCATCTTAGCACTGCTATAACATATTCCAGATGCTGTAGAAGGTCTTCCTTTTCTTGAGCCAGAATCAGGCAGTCGTCCAAGTAAGGATAGATTTGAATTCCTTGTAGCCTGAAGTAAGCTATCACTGGAGCCAGAACCTTTGTGAATACTCTGGGCAGTAGATAAGCCAAAGGGCAATGCAGAGAACTGATAATGAGAATTTCCAGCTCGAAACGCAGATACTTCCTGCAACTTAGCCTTATAGGCACATGAAGGTAAGCTTCCTTGAGATCTAAAGTTACCATCCAGTGATCTTTGCCCAGCAGAGGTAAAAGCTGTTGTAACGTCAACATCTTGAACTTGGGAATGTCCAGATAAGTGTTGAGGAGAGATAAATCCAAAATTGGTCTCCACGTGTTCCCCTTCTTTGGTACTAGGAACAGGCGAGAATAAAATCCTAGGCCCCTTTCTGATACAGGGACTGGCTGAATGGCCCCTATCTGGAGTAACTGAGAAATTTGCTTGTGAGCCTCTTTTCTTTGTGGAGGAGGAACGTCTGGCATGCCTTTGAAAGGGGGCAATGTATGGAAATAAAACCTGTAACCGTGGTGAATGATATCCAACACCCATCTGTCTTGAGTAATTAAATCCCAATTTTCTTTGAAGAGAGACAGTCTTCCTCCCAAAGGAGCTGCCAGACGAGAATCTACTGGCAGCTGAAAAGGCAGGTCATTGGGTCTGTTTACGAAAGGACTGACCCCTGCCCTCACCAGAAGTCTGAGCAGGAGAACTCCTGTTCTAGGCCTAAAGAACCTTGAGCCCTGCCCCTACCACGTCTAGACCTACCCCTAGACTGGGAATCATAAGCAGGATATGTCCACCCCTTAGCAGGCCAATTTCTACTAAACGGAGGCTGCACCTGCAAAAAATCTTTAACAGTTTGCATAGACTTAGCTTTGTCCTCCATTTTCTTCAAAACTGCTTCCACAGGCGAACCAAACAACACATCAGACTGTAAAGGAGCATCCAAAATCCTTGTCTTAACATGCTCAGCTAAATTCTGACTCCTCAACCAGGCATGCCTGCGAAGAACAGAACTAGTGGCAGCCACCCTCGAGGAGGCCTGTACAGCATCGAAACCACATTGCAAAGAATGCTTACCCACTTGTTCAGACACATGAACCAAATCCAGCAACTCTTTACACTCAATACCTTCCGCCAAAGCATCCACCTTAGATTTCAATTGTGAAAGGAGATAATTTTGATATTTTAGCATGTGAAACTGACAATTCAACGCTCTCATGGCTAGAGTGGAAGAAGTATACACTTTCTTTCCCCACCTATCCAAAGCCCTTGCCTCTTTATCAGTGGGAACCGGATTTTTAACCACAGAGGCCTTAACACCTTTAGGCCCCTGAGAAACAGTTTCTGGGTCCGCCCTAGGACTCTTAAACAAATACTTATGAGCTTCGGGCACCCTATAGTACCTATCAAGTTTAACAGGAGCAGGAGGCAAAGAATCAGGGTTCAGGGAAGCCTCTGCAAAAACATCTTCCACCACATTCAACACAGGAGGTATAGCTAAGGGCCTATGCTGGGGTAAAAACAAGAATTCCCTAAGCCTTTTCCTGGAATCAGAGTAATCCTGGCCTTCCCATTTAAAGTGCTCCCTCATGGAATGCAGAGTCTCTGAAAATGAGAAATCCTCAGGAGGAGAATCTGTAGGAGTGGAATCATCCACATCAGAATCAGAATAAGGAGGATACTCCTGCAAATCTTCCGCAGAAGACTCAGAAGCCTCTGAATACTGTTCAAAACTATCAAACTCCTGATCCACCCTAGGCCTCTTATCAGGAGGGGGCATAGAACCTCTAATCATAGTAATCAAATCTTCTGCCATTTTAAGCATATGTTTCTTAGGTACAGAACCCGAAATGCTAGGAGAAGCCCCCCCTGAAGCTGAACATGGCCTACCTCTCAAAGAAGTTTTGGCAACAGAAGGAGAGGCTCTAACTACCTTGGGAAGAGAGGGAAGAACAGTTACCTGAGAAGCCCCCTCAGCCTGGCCTACCTCCTGAGAAGGCACATCCTGTAACAGTAAAGTTTCTGCCTGAGACTCCATAGAAACTCCTGGCAAAACCTCCGGCTCCACTGAGCCTTCTAAAGAACCGACGTCCGGGACTGCCGGTTCATCAACCCCGCTGTTTTGTCCTTGCGCTTCTTGACGAAGCGGCGGAGCATCCGACGGCATTTTATAATTGCAACGCTTCCCAAACACTAACCTGGCACAGTCTAACCTCCTCTTAATAGTGCGTTTGTTAAACCTAGCACAAGAGCGGCATCCAACAACGCCGTGCTCAGGCCCTAAACAAGGTATACACAAGGTATGGTAATCCCTATGAGGTATCTGTTTCCCACAAGAAATACAGTTATTTACTTTTTCTGACATCCGGTTAAATACTGAGGCAAGAAAAAACCAAAATGTTCCCAACGGGTACTTAGCCAACTCTGATTCGGTCTGAAACTCCGGTTTGAAATATCTCAGAACGCCAACCTGCACTCGCAAAACTGCTTCTGCATCGGACCATGCGGCAAAAAGACTGAGGATATGGCCGGTCATGCGCATTAGTACCCTGACGTACTGACGTCAGTCTAATGCGCCCTGACCGACGTCAGCCATATACTCTGGTATTCGGGCCGACTGGGACAGCGGACTACCCAATAGTAAGGACTGCAGCAATGTGGAACGAAGAACATCCACAGATGACGATGTTAGAAAGGGGCAATGAAGATAAGGATGTTCTCAGTCATTGCACTTTCTGCAGAACCTTGGGAATTAAAGGAAGAGCAAGATATGCATATAGGAGACCTAGAGGCCAATCGTGGAATAGGGCATCCCTCAATGGCTCTCCTGGAGGGGGGTCAGGGCAAAGTACCTGCTGCATTTGTGGTTGGCTGGGGAGGCAAAGGTCACAGCAATGCTGACATCAATGGTCAAAAATCTGCTTCATCACTGAAGGACTGAGGGACCAATTGTGAGGACTCAAGATCGATCTGCTGAACCTGTTGGCCAACACACTGGAATCCCAGAGTATATGCATTGCAAGAAGGAAGTGCCTGGAGAACATCGGCCATTCCCACACTCTCATGGCTTCTCTGCACAACTGGCAAGATCACCCCCCCCCATTTGCTGATATACCAGACCACAGCCATGTTGTCTGTCTGAATTGCAATCATCCCTCGAGGGAGTCAGTCCTGGAAGGCTTTCAGTTAAAGAACTGCTTTCTCATCTCTAGGACGTTTATGTGCAACTTGGTCTCTATTGGGGACCACACGCCTTGGAGAGTCTTCACCTGAAAATGCCCCCCCCACCACCACCCCACCAGGAAAGCGTTTGTGGTCACTGTGGCCTTGGGCAGAGGGAGAGAAAAAGGCCTACCCAGAGTGAGATCCTGAGACTGAAGCCACCATAGGAGGTGATGTCTGCACACAGGCTTCAGTTTTAATGGTCATGCACTGGGGATGAAACAGAGCAGACCATTGTACTGCTAAGGTCCACTGCAACACTCGCATGTGGTACCTGGCCAGAGGAATGAGATGAATGGCTGAGGCCATGGATCCAAGGGCTCGAAGAACCAAGTGAAGCAGGGGGAGGCACAACAGGTATAAGATCTGCGTGACTTCTTCCTGGATCAACTGAACCCTGTGGAGAGAGGCAAGGCTGCAATGTCTGAAATGGAGTCTAACAACTCCTATGAATTCCAACTGTTGTGTGGGATCAGATTGGATTTGAAAGGTTGACAGTGATCCCCAACTGGCAGAAGAGGGATAGAACATAATGGATCGCTTGTAGCAGTCGATGCCTCGAAGGTGCTGTTAGGAGCCAGTCGTCGAGGTAAGGAAAGACCTGAAACCCTTGCAGCCGCAGGTGAGACGCTATCACTGCCATTCATTTGGTAAACACCCAGGGGGCTGTGGTGAGACCGAAGGGGAAGGGTAGGGCTCTGAACTGGTAATGACTGACCCCTAACTGGAAGCGAAGATGTCTCCTGGAATGCCTGTCTACCTTGATGGGATAGTAGGCATCCAGGAGATCCACTGAGCATATCCAATCGTCCTTGCATAAGATGGGCAGAATGGACTGAGCAGTGACCATCCTGAACTTTGACATCTTGACTGAAAGATTGAGCTCGCTGAGATCCCAAATAGGATGTAGGTCCCCCATCTTTTTTGGCACTAAAAAGAAGTGAGAATAAGTACCAGATCCTCTTTGTCCTGCTGAGACCTCCTGGATGACTCTTTTTAAAAGAAGTTGAACTTCTATGAAGGCCAACTACCTCCCCGACATTCCAATCAGTCAGAGAGAATGTTTCACTGGAGGGGGTTCCAAAAAGGGAATGAAATAGCCCCTGGAAACAATATTTAACACCCACTGATTGGAAGTGATGTTTGTCCAGGCTAGTGGGTGTAGGGAAATGCGACCCCGACTACCTCCATGGCAGAGCAGCCAGGTAACACTTCAGGAGCGCTGATAGGGTTGCTCAGAGAAGGGTTCTCTGGAGCTCTAATCTTGCAGACCCCCCCCCCCTGTCTTGAGGGTGGCATCAGCCATTGAAGCCTCTCCTCATGCTTCTGGAAGATGTGTCATTAGGAGCTTCTTTGAAGGGAGACTGACTTCTGGAACCAAATATTCTTAGTTCCCTGCTAGGTGTTGAAGGATCTCTGGGGAGTAGAAAGCTTGATCCCAACCGTAGACAAAGTCTTCCCTTCCTGCTCGCTGCGGATCAAAAAATCCTTCATGGAAGGTCCAAAAAGAGTAGAACCATCAAAGAGGGCATTGGTAAAGGACGCCTTGAAGGGTTCCAGAAACCCACATAAATGTAACCAGTTATGATGCCTCACAGCGATACTGGTACCTGTTGCCCAAGAGGTAGCTTCTGCAGCGTTGGAAATTATCCTCATCAAGGAATTTGTGAGGGAAGTCAGACTGGATAACTTGGGAGATACCTTCTTAAGGTCCTCTGCTGGCAGCAACTCTAAGGGAAGTGGAAAGCTTTTGGACAAAATCCCTTTGGAGGCGGGTTAAATGTGCCAAGTAATGAACCGTTCAAAAGTAGCTGAGGCATAAACACGCTTCTCAAAATGGTCTATCGCCCGGGACTCCCTGTTCGGGGGATGGACCGTGGAGCTCTGCTCTGTCAGCTCCTTCTTAGTGGCAGCGACAACCACAATGGCATCAACTGGGACACTTTTGCTCTACAAAGAATAGTCCACAGGAGGGCTTAGAAATTTGTCTGCTCTTTTTGGAATGGGGTCCACCATGTCGGGCTCCTTCCAGGCCCTGCTAGTGATCAAATCTACTAACTCGTTAGCAGGGGGGGGGGGGTGCATCCAGGAAGTAGACAGGCCCATCCTGATTTCCTTCAGAAACATGGACTCCTCTGAAAACGGGGGTTGGGGGAGGTCATCCATCCTTTTGCTTCAAGATTTCAAATATGTCACTAAAGGAGACATCGTCAGGCAGAGATCTCCTTCAAAGTCCATGTCCTCGGTGAGGGACTCCACAGGGGAGTCCAAGTGCCTCCTTTTGCACTTCTTCTTACGATGTACCTCTTCCACAGGGTGCTCTGGGGAGGACTCTGAAGAGGCAGAACTACCAGAGGGGAGGGAACCCCCTGAAAGCTCGAGCAGGAGGGCTGACCCTGGACAGGATGGGAGGCCTCACCAGCCGAAGTAGAGAGAGGCAGGGAGGAAACGGGAGGTGCGGTACATGAAACTCCAATCCTAGAAAAGGTCTTCTCTACCACTTGGAATGCAGAGGGGCTAGAAGCGGCCACATTAGCCACGTCTGAGGGAGAAGTCCCACGCAGAGGAAGGTTGAGTCCGAAAACAGCACCATGACTCTCGAATGATACTAGCCCAGAACTATCGAAGGCTGAAGTGCCAAAGGGAAGGGACCAATCCAAGAAAACAGTACCAGATCGCTCCCCATTGAGCCAGAGTCAACCACTCCGTAACGGGGCTTGTTCTGATCCAAGGGAGGGGGAACAGAGTAAGCCAGGGACCCTGGCAGAGTCAAGAAAGAAAGGATACTCTGCCTCGCTGGAATCTGACCGCTATTCTGTCCGGGTCCCTAGATTCCAAAGCCACTGGGATTGGAAGAAGAGAATGAGAAACCAGGAGAGGCGAAGCTCCTCATCATCCTATCCATGTCTGTGGGTAAGAGGCTCCTCAAAGACCTAGAGGTGGAAGAGGAGTGGGAAGACTTAGAGGGAGAGCTCCCTGATTTGCTGCAATGTTCTGGAATACGGAATGCCTGTTTGGAGGTAGACAGAATAGCTATAGCAAGACTATAACTGGATCCGACAATCCTGTCAGAATACAGTGCCTAGTTGACACAACAGACAGCTCTGATGAACTGGTCAGATCTGAGGTTGGCCTCTGATCCTGAGAAGCCCTGGATCTGAGAGAAGTCTCTGTGGCTCTCAGCTCCAAAGACCTTGGATCCGAGTTGGACTGGGCTGGGATTGGATCCTGAGATCTAGGATAAGACAGAAGCAGTTTCTTAAGAAGAACTGGCTGAGAGGAAGGAGTCTTCCTCTCCGGATCTGAAGAGAAAGCTTTCAAGGGGAAAACAAAGGGTTCCTCCTGAGCCAGACCCCCCCAAAAAGTGTTTGTTGCGGTGTTCTGCCAAGGCCCTGGGGTTAAATGTGGCACAAATGTCACACTGAGCCTCCAGGTGCAGAGTGCCCAAACAGTAGTAGCACTCCTCATGTGAGTTGGAATTGGGCATCTTCAGACCGCACAAGGAGCGTTTCTTAAAGCCTGAGGGCTTATCAGCCAGAACAGAAAATAGCTAAACTAAGCACACACACACACACACACACACACACACACACACACACACTAAAAAACCCTACAGAAAAGCCCTAACAGCCACAAGAAAAAGGGCACCAAAAGCAAATGCACACAAAACTA
Source organism: Protopterus annectens (assembly GCF_019279795.1). NCBI lineage: Eukaryota > Metazoa > Chordata > Ceratodontiformes > Protopteridae > Protopterus > Protopterus annectens. The sequence goes on from NC_056735.1 coordinate 1,743,518,436, forward strand.
AGTTCACTTTAACTAAGGGAAGGGATGTACTACAGGAAATACATATACAAGAGATCACTAAACTACAATAAACTATCCTAAGCTATAAGAAGGTAGAAAGAAACACTTATCATAGCCAGAGCCAAGGGAACATGTCTGCATATAAAACATGGCAAACGAGATATGGGGATTAGAGGGCAACAGGGCATCATGGGAGAGGGAGGAGCTGGAGCCTTGGACCAGTCTGTAGTATGTTGCTGGCTCGGATCCTAAACGTTATGGTGATTACTGATGGCTTGGATAACATCAGCTCAATGGAGAAAATATTATGTGTTATGAACATTACACTAGGCCCAGCATAGCTGATCTCTTCGTCCCCAGCACAAAGAAGACCATGGGAAGTGCACAGTCCTGCAGTTAACCATGCATGCAAAAACTCTACTCAGTTTTTCTTCTCAGACATTTTTACAAATTTTAAGATGAGAAGCTTTTATGGAAAATTTCAACCATTAAGGATATGCATTACATTATACCAACACAACCTGGCTGTTTTTTGTGCTTGCTCTATAGAGAACAATCCAGCAAGTAAGTGCAACACATTCACCAATTTTAAAACTACTTATCATTTATAATACTGAACACTTTGAAAAGCCATCCCTAGTGACAACAGTCTTCAACCTAGTATTATGAACAGTTGGACTACCCTTGTTTTTCCTGCCAGCCTTGTTGACTTAGGTCTCTTGAGGCACTGTAGCAATTGCGTCATGTACGATGACAACCCTTTACTAATAACTCACTCTAGTACAGAGTGGAAGAGATGTATCTACACCAAGAATCTTGAATTCATGCTCTCTCACCCTCAAAACAGTAACACGAAAGAGGTTGTCAACTCACCCACCACTACATATACATATAGTACGCATCAAACACAAAAATCTATATACACAGAGATTCTCTCAAAAAACTTACCTAAACACCAGAGACCTCCAAAACATAAGAATGCCGCAACTAACACAGTCACCACAGCACAGACACATAGCAACACCAGTGTCTCACCCACCAAGCCCGTAAGGCAAAACTCTCAAAAAAACAAATTTTCTTGTCATTGGAGACTCAACAGTGAACCATACAGATGTCCCACTCACCAGGCTGGACAAGGAGAAAGTCACTGTCAGCTGCCTGACAGATACCAGGATTCATCAGATCAAGCATGCACTTGGGACACTCAGCAACAAGCACGATTATGACTATCACAGTTCATGTTGGTAGGAACGATCTGAGACATACCTCACTGGACTATATGAAGAGAGACATGGTTGAGCTCTGACCCAGCAGGTATGTTCCTAGCCTTAAGCAGCATACTACCCTCACACCTAGAATGATGCCGCAGTATAAACAAAAAATGACTTATTTCAATAACTGGCTTAGTTTTTGGTGTCACTCAAAGGGGATCCAGTTCCTGTCAGCCTGGGAAAACATGATCAACAAACCTTGCTGCTTTGCCAGATACAGTCCACACTTGGCACCTCTATGCTTTCGGCTGCTGGCAAAGGCTCTTGCCTCCCCCATAGTGCCTTTTTTTAGGCAAGGTCTTGAAAACATGAAATTAGCTGACCAGAACCAAATAAGGGTCATGTTGTGAAATGCTAGGAGCTTAAACCAAAATCTACACTCCCTGGAAGCACTTCTACCACTAGAAGATGAAGATGTTTGTGCAGTCATAGAAACCTAGTTCAAGGCCTTGCAAGGCTAAAATGCCTTCCACACCATTAGACCACAAAGTGAATGTGTGAAAACCAAAGAAGGCGGTGTTTCTACCTATATTAGAGATAAATTCACCTCCTGTCTAATTAGACTGGACAACTCCACGGAGTTGCTCCACATCCAGGTTACGGTGGATAAGACCCACATTCAAGTCATAGCCAGATATGGATCCCCCTTCATGGGTCACAACGCCCATGAAACCTACTTGACCAAACTGGAGACAATCGAAATTTTACTGAATACTCTGGTTATGGGAAATTTCAATTATCCCACCATCAACTGGGAAACCTATACTAGCCCCAACTCGCTAGCACAAAAGTTTCTGGACTTTGTTAATTCAAATGTCCTGGAACAAATTATTCATACTCTGACAAGAGGAACATACCTACATTTGGTCCTCACTAACATGTCAAACAGATGTACTGCTGCAACTGTTACACGCTCTAGTTAAATCTGACCACAAAACAGTCACCTTCGAGCTTGCACTAACACCAGAACTCACAAAGGATAAAATCAGACTAGAAAACTTCACCAAGGCAAACTATACCCTCCTAGGAGAAGGTATAAATGCATTCCAAGCCCAACCTCAAGTTGGAACTGGTAACTACACCAAAGCTTACACTAAAGCCCTGTCCAGACTCTTGTATAAGTGTACAAACTTTGGTGTACGACAAAGAATCAAAGCTACAGCCCCAAGTAAATAAAGCTGCCGTGGTGGACATCCAGCATCAATAAACATTACAAGAAACGCAAAAACTTGCTGCCCAAGAAAACAAAGGCAAGGGCCCAAAAATGGAAAAGTACCTTCCTCAGCCTCAACAGGCAAATAAGACAACTTGTCAAATCCTCTAAGGGCTCCTTTAAGAGAAACTTAGCAAGTGCAGCCATGGACAACCATAAGGCCTTTTACAGCTACATATGTAGCCTAAAAGATAGTAACCAAGCATGTGCAGAACTAGTGATCAATGGTATCACGCACACTGACCCCACAGGGATAGCAAACCTGCTGCTAGTAGTTAGGTGTGTGAAAATTTCACTCCCTTATCCCCTAACTTATCACAAACCTTACCCCAAACTCCACGCCCCACTCTACATATCTGAAAAACAGATCCTCAAAGCCCTGTCCAATTAAAAAACACAACCTCTATGGGAAGAGACGACATCCCAGGCTACCTTCTAAACAGGCTAAAACATGAACTAGCATCACCATTAAGTACCCTTTTCAATCACAGCTTAACCACAGGCTTTATTCCTGCAGAATGGAGAAAGTACAGTTTTGTACCTACCATAAATGTAGATGTTGAAGTGCTAATACAGCTGCAGTAATCACAGATGGGTTTTCTGCCGTCAGGCGGTCCCTCGGTCGGCCGAATTCCAAAGTCTTGGTCCGGCTTCGGTTGTCGTCGCTTTCTCTTCTGACGTCAGTGAGGCCAGAGTATATAAGACGCAGCCGACGCCATGTTCTTCAGTCTTTCTTGCCCCAGATGTCAGGTGCCCCCCAAAAGAAGGCAATACATAAATTATGCTTATATGCGTATACATGTAATGCAGTATAATCCAAAAACAGTGGTTGCAAGCAAATAAACCTTAGAAGGATAACCCAGTCAGGCTGTATGAAGAGGTTGTTAGGCCCCATGCCTTTACCAAGTGGGGAAGGAGGGAGGAAACCTGTACTGCAGCTGTATTAGCACTCGAACATCTACATTTATGGTAGGTACAAAACTGTACTATGTTCATCGTGCATACAGCTGCAGTAATCACAGATGGGTAGAATCCCAAAGCTACGCACAGGGTGGTAGGTACTAGGAGGAACTGGGTTGAGCCAGAATGCCCTGCAAAACAGCAGTGGCAAAGCCTGCTCTTGTTCTGGAATATAAGGGCAGGTGGTAGTGTTTTGTGAAGGTATGTACAGAACTCCAAGTGGCTGCCTCCAGAATATCTTTGGTAGGAACTCCTCTGAGGAAGGCTGTAGAGGTAGCTGTGGCCCTGGTGGAGTGTGATCTGATACCTGTAGGAACAGATTTCCCCTGATAGGAATAACAAAACCGTATGCAGTGGCCTATCCACTTTGAAATAGTCTGCTTGGAAACTGGCTTCCCTTGAGCCCCTACAGCATAGGACACAAAGAGTTGTTCTGATTTCCTGAAGGACTTTGTTCTGTCCAAATAGTAACGTAGCTGCCTATGGATGTCTAAGGAATGTAGTAGCCTTTCCCCTTTGTTTTGCAGATTGGGGTAAAAAGTAGGAAGGTGTATGGCTTGATTTAAAGCTACCCTAGATACCACTTTAGGCATAAATGATGGGTTGGTACGAAGGGAGACCCTGTCCTGATGGAAAATGAGAAAAGGCTGCACCGCCATGAGGGCCTGTAATTCCGAAACTCTGCGAGCTGAAGTGATAGCTAGAAGGAAGGCAGTTTTCCAGGACAAATATTGCAAATCTGTTGAGGCAGCTGATTCAAAAGGGGGCAATGTTAATTTTTCTAGTATGTAATTAAGATCCCAGGCTGGTATTGGTTGTTTCCTTGGTGGTCTAATATTCTTAGCCCCTCTGAGGAACTGTCGTAAAAGTGGGAGAGAAAATAAAGGAGGATCCATGTTGTATTCTGCAGAAATAGCTGAGGCATGGATTTTTACGGAAGAAAATGAAAGTCAACTGTTCAGCAGCTCAGCCAGATATTGTAATACCTGAGGCAAGTTCAGTTTTCTAGGGTCCTGGCCTTTTTTCGCATTCCAAGAACAAAACCGCTTCCATTTTGCGGAATAAGCTTTCCTAGTTGATGGTCTTCTGGCCTCCAAAATGACATCCTGCACCTCCTTGGAGAGCAGGGTCTGTTGTGGTGTTAAGGAATTTTCCATGCAGCGAGATTGAGTGTTTTCAGCTGACTGTGGAGAGTTTTGTAACTGTGCTGAGTCAGTAGAAGTGGCATTAGAGGCAGGGACCAGGGAGGAGTATGTGTTAGGCTCCTCAGCAATGGGTACCAGTGTTGCCTTGGCCAATCTGGAGCAATCAGTATCATCTTTGGTCTGTCTGCTCTTGCTTTCAAAAGTACCTTGGGCAGAAGAGGCAGAGGTGGGAATGCGTAAACTGTCCATGCTGTCCAACTGAATGAAAGGGCGTCCACTCTTCAGGCCTTTGGATGAAAGGTCCTCGAGCAAAACCTTTCCAATTGATGATTCCTGTGTGAGGCAAAAAGATCTATGTCTGGCCTCCCCCACACTTGGGTTATTTCTGCAAACACCTGCGGATGTAACTTCCATTCGTGTGGATCTGTCATATTTCTGCTTAATTTGTCTGCCAGTGTGTTTTCCAATCCTGGCAGGTACTGTGCTTGAAGTTCGATTTGCCATTCCAGAGCCAAGTTCCAAAGGGTCATGGCTAGTCTGCACAAGGGGTATGAGTGTGTTCCTCCTTGTTTGTTTATGTACCACATTACTCTGGTGTTGTCTGTTCTTATGAGTAATTGTCCTGGATGCAGGAAGTCCTTGAAAGCTGTAATTGCATTTATTACTGCTAGCATTTCTTTTTGATTGATGTGGAGGTGCTTTTCTTTTTGGGACCATTTGCCCTGGATGCACCTGTCCGTCATGTGCGCCCCCCAAGCGTAATCTGAGGCGTCTGTTGTGATAACTTGCTCTGCTTGAGGCTTGCAGAATGGGAGGCCTGTGTTTGCTTGACATGCTTGGGCCCACCATAGAAATTCCTTTTGCAAACATGGGATTATTGGTAGTATTGTTTCCAAACTGTGACTGTGTTGAGACCATAGGTTTTTTAGGTACCATTGAAGTTTCCTCATATGCAGCTTTGCACATGGGATTAAAAGAATGCAAGATGCCATGAATCCCAGAGCCTGCAGGATTTTCCTTGCAGTAAGCCTGGTACTTTTTGCTAGTATTTTGAAGTACTGAGATAGTTGCCCTTGTTTTTCTGGCGTAAGATAGGCCATCTGGGTGTTTGTGTCCAAGTTGGCACCCAGGAAGGTTATTTTCTGAGATGGTGTTAGCCTTGATTTCTCTTTGTTGATTGTGTATCCCAGGGCATGTAATAGTCATGTCACATATGTCAGATGTTCCAGAAGTATGTGCTTGCTGTCCGCCTGGATCAGACAGTCGTCCAAATAAGGGTAAATTTGTATCCCTTGAAGTCTTCAGTAAGCAATCACTGATGCCAGGCACTTTGTGAATACTCTGGGCACAGTAGATAAGCCAAAGGGCAACGCAGAGAATTGATAGTGGATTGAACCTGCAAGAAATCTGAGGTATCTTCTGCAGCTTTGTCTGATTGGGACATGCAGGTATGCCTCCTTGAGGTCCAATGTTACCAGCCAAAACTCCTTGCCCAGCATGGGAAGAAGTTGCTGTAATGTGAGCATCTTGAATTTTGGTGCAGTAGAAATGTGTTTAGGATGGATAAGTCCAAAATGGGTCTCCAGTCGGTTCCTTTCCTTGGTACCAGAAAAAGCCTTGAATAAAAACCTTGACCTTGTTCGTGAGAAGGTACCTCTTGAATAGCTCTCATGTTTAAGAGCTTTGAAATTTGTAGTTGTGCCTCTGCCCTTTGATTCTTTGGCAGGTTTGGCATGCCTCTCATTTTTGGAAGAGTGTGGAAATGAAATTTGTAGCCTCTGTTTATAATGTCCAGGATCCATTTGTCTGTTGTGACAATATGCCAATTGTTTGCAAATAATGCTAGCTTTCCTCCCAAAGGTGCTGCCAGCTGAGACGTGCTTGGCATGGAAATGAGGGAGTCATTGGGTTTGCTTCCTGTATTGTTGTGCACTGTCCTCGCCACCTCTTGGTGCTGGAGTTTGCCATTGTCGTCCTCTATATGATCCCTGTGATTGCCCTCTGCCCCTTGTGCCTGTATCTACCTCTTTGGGGCTTGTCAGTGGCTGGAAAGGACCAGTTCTTTGAAGGCCAATTTCTGCTAAAACGTGGTGGTTGGACCTGGAAAAAGGTTTTGACAGTTTGCATGGATTTGGCTTTTTCTTCCATTTTCCCGTAATATCTCCTCAGCATTAGTACCAAATAGCACATCCTTTTGTAAAGGAGCATCTAGAAGATTAGCTTTCACATGATCAGGCAAGTTTTGTTTTCTAAGCCAAACATGTCTGCGAATGACTGATCCCGTAGCAGCCGCTCTACTTGAAGCCTCTAGGGCATCATAACCACATTGTAAGGTGTGTTTACCCACTTGCTCCGCACTACGCATCATATCCTGTAACTCCTTTAAATCTGGTTGTTCAAGTTGAGACATTTTGTTCCTTAATTGTGATAACAGGAACTGTTGATATTTAAGCATATGAAACTGACAATTTAAGGCCCTCATGGCTAGGGTGGCCGAGGTATATACCGTTTTACCCCACCTTTCTAAAGATCTTGATTCCCTTTCTGCAGGAAGTGGATTCTTGGCAGTGGAGGCTTTCAATCCCTTGGGGCCTTGTGAAATGGTTTCAGGGTCAGCATTATGGCTTTTGAAGAGAAATTGGTGAGAGCTGGATACTCTGTAATACCTATCAGGTTTGACTGGTGCAGGAGGCAGAGAATCCGGGTTAAGGCAAGCCTCCGAATAGACATCATCCAGTATGTCCAAAACAGGGGGTATAGCCAGAGGTCTGTGTTGAGGTAACAAAAGAAATTCCCCAAGTCTTTTCTTGGAATCTGAAAAGTCTTGGCCTTCCCAATGGAAGTGTTCCCTCAAGGTGTGCAAGGTTTCCCCAAAGGAAAAATCCTCAGGAGGAGATACAGAAGGAATGGACTGTTCTGCATCCGAATCCTCAAAAGGAGAGTAAGAGTGTTCCTCTGCATCAGAATGTTCTGATAAAATGGATCCCTGATCAGAAGAGGGAGAATCTTCCTCCACTCTGGGTCTCTTGTCTGGAGGGGGTTGAGAACCTCTGATAAGAGTAATTAAATCCTCAGCCATTTTAAGCATCTGTTTTTTAGGCATGGGACCTGGAGATGGGCCCTGTGTAACAGGCCTCGTGGGATGCCTGGCTGCTTTGGATTTAGTAAAGGCCTTAATTGAAAAAGAAGATGAGGGCCTAAATACACCATGGGTGGAGGTGGACCTGTCCACATTAGTAGCCTCAACATTAGCAAAGGCTTCGGTTGTAGTCTGGGAAAGGGCAGAGGTCCCAGCGGTCTCGGGTACAGAGGACACCGCCAAAGGAGTGTCATCGGTAGTCAGGGACTGCAAAGGCGTCTCGCTGAGAACCGGACCACGTGTAGCCTGTTTTGGCGTGGTGTCGGCGGGAACCGCGGGCCTCACGGGTCGGTCCTTTTCCTTGCGTTTTTTGGACAAAACGGTAGTCGGAGTGTCCGACGACATTTTATAATCAAAAGCTTTACCAAAGTAGTGCTGGGCGAACTCCGCCCGACGCTTAATAGTGCGTTTATTGAAGGTAGCGCAAAATGACAGCCCGAGACGTCGTGGTCTGGGCCCAAACAAGGTATGCAGAGGGAATGGAAATCCTTATGCGGTATTTGCTTCCCACAAGAAATACAATTATTAACTTTTTCTGACATCGGTCTGAGGCAAGAAAAGTTTCCCCAACGGGGTACTTAGCTTTAATGAAGACTTCAGTTTCCAAAATATTCGTAATTCAGGAGCTGGCCGGTCGGCACTTGTGAACTGCTTCTGCTTCGGGCACCGCGCGGCAAAAAAGACTGAAGAACATGGCGTTGGCTGCGTCTTATATACTCTGGCCTCACTGACGTCAGAAGAGAAAGCGACGACAACCGACGCCGGACCAAGACTTTGGAATTCGGCTGACCGAGGGACCGCCTGACGTCAGAAAACCCATCTGTGATTACTGCAGCTGTATGCACGATGAACATCAGCAACAGTTATTCCACTCCACAAAGGTGGCCTAGGAACAGACCCGGGGAATTACAGACCCATACACCTGACCAGCCTCATCTGTAAGGCTATGGAATGTATCATTATAGACATTATAAATAAGGACATATGTGACCTCCAAACCCTGGCTCCCACACAATTCGGCTTCAACGGCAGATCCTGTCTTAACTCTGGTGAAAATGTGACCAGGACCACTGATGAGGACAAATTTGTGCACACAGTACACCTCAAGTTGGCAAAGGCTTTCGACATACTCCTACATTCAGGTATTACCGATAAACGTAGCAAACTGAATGCAAACCCCTTTGTTGTAAGACTGGTTGCTAACTGGCTGACAAACCAGACATACATTATCAAAGTTGGTGACTCTACATCAACCAGCAGGCCTGTTACCAGTGGTGTGCCACAGAGATCAGTGCTGGGCCCCCTACTGTTTGGTATATACTTCTCAGAAGTTCGGGTCAAAACTAAGGGGCTGTGGCTGACCAAGTTTGCAGATGACTGCAAACTAGCTGCAATCACTGAATCCCCAAATTATATCATTATACTCTAGGAGGCTCTCACGCAGACCGACTGGTGCACTAGTCACAGTTTCAAACTGAATGCAAAGAAATGTATCATCATTCCCTCTGGCACAAACAATGTCCCTTCACACGATCAAATCAACAATAACATCCTAAGAACCCACAAAGTGGTAAGTGACCTGGGATCACAAGTTGACTGCAACCTTAACTTTGACCACCATGTATCTACTGTAGTAAGGAAGGCCTTCTATGTGATTAGTAAAGGTACTGCCTCGACAGCAAGAGAGGTTATATAACCCCTCTAAACGCAGCACTAATCCAGCCCACAACTGAGTATAATGGTCCGTTCAGCATGTATCATACAAAGCACCTGCAGCAACTGGAGAGACTTCAAAGGTTTCCAACAAAGATCAAGGGGCTCCAGCATGTGCCTTACATGGAAAGAAGTCCCTGTCACTCCATGTTGTGTAGACTTCTTAGGGGAAACTTATGCCTGGCCTACAGAGCAATCCAAGATCCAAAGCTAATGAACTTGCTGCATATCAGTAAATCAAATGGGAGTAGGGCTACTTGTTCCAGGGACCTGAATATGGCCTGCAACTTAAATAGGACATGCTGGAGGAACAGATTTATCTCCCAGCGACTGCTGCATTTTTGGAACAGGCTGCAAATTCATGTAAAACAGAGCATCTCTACGATACTGTTCAAGAGGAACCTACATGAGTGGCTTGGGCACAGCAAATTCTTACCAGGGATAGCACCCACAACCCTCCTGGACATAGGCAGTCATCATTAAATGCAATCTTGGGTACTGACTAACATTTTCAAGGTATTACATTGGAATGAAACGGCAGGCTTAAAATGACCTCTGGGTCAATAGCCTAGTAATCTCCTATGACATTTATCTGGTAAACTAATCAAAGTGCATACTATCCATCCATAACCCCTTTTTCCCCATTTCTGCACATCGGGTCTGGGTGTCACCTCAACTGTGACAATCTACAACAAAGATTTACATTACCAGGTGGCTAGAACCGCCGCAACACCACACACACACAAATGGCCAATTTAGAGTGTCAAATCCACCTACTGCATGTCTTTGTGAAACCAGAACACCCGGAGTAAATCCACGCAAACACAGATGACATGCAAACTCTGCACAGAAGGCACTCAGCCTAGAATTGAACTGGGAACCATTTGCAGTGAGGCAAACATACTATCCACTGCACCACTGGGCCACCTTGAGCGCATACTATCATCATGAACAAAAACTTGTGTTAGTGATATGCATGTTCATAAGAAATTTACCATGACATACTTCACAAGCAGCATCATAACTTTCCATAAATTTGAGAAAAATAATCACTTAGATTTTAAAAAGTTGGTGAAGCACATATGTTGTTACATTACAGTTTAATGTCATCATTTTATTAGCACAGTCAGTCAAGAGAAAAAAAAATAGTGAGTGGTGCCCCTTCTATGTTTATTTCAAATCTGTTTACCAGCCATGTATTCAAGTAGATCATTAAAAATAAACATACCCTGAGATTTCAGAAACACCCAAGACACTACACAATACTGTTCAAAGCACAGCAGGATTGAAAAGAGCAACTATCATGTTATTTCGGGAGCAAAGCGGGAAAAGTGTATGCTGTCTTTCTGCAGTACAGACATTCACTTG